>NW_010126906.1:0-397 GCF_000699245.1 Pterocles gutturalis | reverse complement strand
ACATCATAATTGGTGACCATATATGAGGTCTATAGCTGAGTGATAAGCCAGTATTTATAAAAACCAAGAGCTGCCGAACTGAGACAGAGTAAGGCATGTGCAGTCCAGTGGTCTGTCTCAGTTGGTTGCCAGAAGTACAGTGTGATCTGTTTATTTTTTAGAGCCTTGTGATGGGGGGCATGGCTCTTGGATTAGATGATTGAGGACAGGGCCAGATGGTTCCCATTCTTCTGCTAGGAGGAGATAACTTTTGCCTGCTCAGAAAGAGTGGAGAGAAAGGAAAACTGGTGTCTCAGGGAAAGTACTGAAGAAGCTTCTGGAGATTTTTGCATGGGTTTCCTCTGTGTTCCAGTCTGCCCTAGTCAGATTGGGGTATCTGGGTATCCTATGACAGCAA
>NW_010126905.1:0-471 GCF_000699245.1 Pterocles gutturalis | reverse complement strand
TACAGATCATCTGTACTTCCAGCTGTGGAAGGAAGCGCAATAACCGGGTGGTACAGAAGCACAGGGCAGAGGGGGACAGGGGTACAGCACTTCACTGTTGTCTCACAAAAACTATATCTCTTCTTGATAGGGACTGAAGGTGCCAGTAGATCAAAAAATAGGTGCTGGCAAGGCAAAGCCTGAAACCTGGACTGTAGGGATGGTGTGACCCTTCTCAGCTGTACACCAGGAATCCGCCCTAATGCTTCAGATAACGACTGCTCCGCTTGGTCATAGTGTCTCCTGGACTAAAACCCTCGTTCAGGTTCTGGGACTGGGTAAGGCATGCAGAACATGGAAGTCAAGGGTCACCCTTTTGAAAATGCTGAAGACTATTTACGTTGGCTTAAAATTTGTGTTTTTTCCCAGGCAGGCCTGTGGGGAAGGGATTGCCATACCCACGCATGACACAGGCGTGCGGGAGAGCGTGTG
>NW_010126904.1:5210-6125 GCF_000699245.1 Pterocles gutturalis | reverse complement strand
TGGGTACGTGCCGGTCCGCGTCAAGCGGGGTGGAAAAGCAAAATCAGTGCATGACACAGGGTGTAGGGTTGAGGTGCAGGTACCTGGCGTTGTGATTTCACCCCAGGGATGCTCCATTGCAGCTCTTCTCCATTGCACAGCCAGGCTATTATTGCCTGGCAATTACCGATGGCGCTATTAATTACTAATCACAGGGACAAAGCTGGGGCAGTGTAGTCAGGGTGGGGAACTATGCCTGTGGGGTAAACGGGAGCAAGCAAGCAAGGAGCAAGCAGAGGGGCTGGCTGCATTCCCGGGACTCAGCAGTGTTTCCAGCTCTTGCTGTCTGACCGGAGGCATTTCCACCTCCCGGTGCTGCCGTCCCACTCCAGCTCGCTTGTTCTCTTCCCCATGGGCACAGCGTGTTGCTCATTCCTGCATCCTACGATTTCACAGCATCCCCACAGCCGGGTGTTAATGAGATTAGACCCAAGCTTTAAGATGTCTCTCTCTATCCGTTGCCATCCAATTACACAGCCTGCATGGTATCTGATTGCCTGCAAGAGGGGAGGACTGCGGCTGGCTGGGATGGGAGGATGCAGCTGGTCTTTCTGGGTATCAGCCCCGCCGTGCTGAGTGGTTTTCTTTCTTTTCTTTTCTTTCTTTCTTTCTCTCTTTTTTTTTCTTTTCTTTTTTTACTCCCCCCCTTGGCTTTGAGTTGCTTCGTTTGGCTTTTTCATTGCTTCTCGATGTGGCGGCTGGGCAGAATTTGTTTAAATTAACTGCTTGAATGGCAGCGTTTGTGTGTGTTGGTGGGGGGGAGCTCAGACAGCACCAGAATGGATGAGAGGGATTAAAGGTGCCTAATGGGTTCCAGATGGGCGTCCCGGACTGGGAAACACCCCCGCAACGCCAACCCCAGCCAGGGGCCATTGG
>NW_010126904.1:367-5165 GCF_000699245.1 Pterocles gutturalis | reverse complement strand
GGCTGCTCTGAGCGTGTCCCTGTGGGACTGGGGTGCCCTGAGGCTCCCGGGGTGCTGCTGCCTCTGTGCCGTGCCCAGGGCAAACAGGCAGATGCACCGCAGGAGGCACCTTCCCTGGCTGGCCCGGAGCATGGGTTGCAGCAGGCTCCACTCTCCCCCTTCTAAGCGCTGTGGGCTCTGGGGACACACGGCTGGGGACAACCACTGAGTGCAAGTCCGGCTTTCGGAGGTGCCTCAGCTCCAGCATTAGCTGACAGTGCAAATACAGCCCACCACGGCAGCCCTGCTGGAGCAGCAGCTTCTGCTCAGCAGTCTTGGATGCAATGTGAGGAATGATAATATTTAGTCTTTGATGCCCTCCGCCTGGGCTCTAGGGTGCCTTGGGGGGCTCAATCAGTCTGACATCCCCACTGCTGCAGACATCAGTGTATTTTTTTCTTATTTGCAGATGGAAAACTGAGTCCCAGAGACAGGAGCTAAATTGCCTGCGTGGCCCTGCCAGTTGCATTTTGCAACTGGGATTAGAGGGGTGACATGGGATTAGAGGGATTAGAGACATGGTGACAGTCCTGCCCAGCTCTCCAAGGGCTGTGCTTCCCACTGATGGCCAGATTTCTCCTCCAGACCTGCCATGTGGTGCCAGGGCTGCTCATTTGCAGCCTGTCCGGTGGCAGTGCCTAGCTTGGTCAGCCTTAGCACGTCAGTCCCAAGCGAGATGAAATGTGCGGGAGCAAAGGGCTGCTGGGCAGCATTGGGGACCACAGGGTTGAGGGCAGGGTCATTGCTTTTAAGCTTTATTGATGCCTGAAAGTGGGAATGGGACATAAGCTGTGAGCCAGCCGGCTGCTGGGAATATCACCTGTGCCATAGTTTCATGGGGGATTTAAGCTTCTGAGGGGAGCGGGCTGCAGAAGAGCCCATCAGGTTTAGTGGGAGTGAGCATCGAGTGGTACCTTTTGCTATTGAAAGCTGGAAAAGCCCTGATCCTCGTGGGAGTGAGCCCACTCACCCTCCAGTGGCTTTGTGTGAAGGCAGCAATTTGCTCCACCGTGTCTGGCTGCATCCAGGCGGATGGCCGAGCTGGGGGATGAGGCAAGGCACAGGAGAAGAGACCCACGGCAGCGCTCCCCATGCAAAAAGGCTGCAGCAGGAGGTGGGGGCTGAGGAGGGTCCGGTCAGGGTTGTGCATGGGGCGGTTGGGAAGCACCGTCGGACCTCTCTCACCTGCTGACCCTTGGCTGACACTTTGTCTGGCCCCATGTTCCCCCGCCAGGCTCTCATTTCCTTCCACAAATATTGAGAAAATAAACAGCATGGCCGAGAGGGGATGTCCCTGCGTCCCTCCACACACAACTGCCTCCCCCGGGAGTCGCGCAGGTGGTGACCCCACATTCCTCAGCCCGAGGGTTAACTGGAGAGAAAGCAAATATTGGCTTCTCCGGGGCGACCCCAGGCCATGGCCAGGGCTGCCTCTTGCCTGAGGACAGTGGCTCATGGGGGGCCAAGTCCCCATCCCTGGCAGAGGTGATTGCACAAACCCGGCTCTTTGTCTGGGTAGCGCGAGGTCTGTGCCCTGGTCCAAGCCCACTCCTTGGGGCAGGAGGTGCCCTGGCCTGGCAGGGACGGGCACAAGCGTGTGGGTGATGGGGAATTGAAAGGTGCGACTGGAAAGGACTTGCAGCCGCATGGGAAGCTTGTGCGTGCAGTGCTAATGGCACGAACCCAGCGTTGCCGGCTCCCATTGCTGGTGCCTGCCCCTCTCTGCTGGGCTCCTCCTGTCCCCCTTCAACCATGTCCCTGGTTTCATGGCCCAGGAGTTGCTCCAGGAAGCAATGGGACCTGGGTTGGTGCCTGGAGCCTTTGCTTCCCAGGGCAGGATCTGACCCCAGCAGGGTCCAGCAAGGTGTATCCTCCTCTCCCCCATCCTTCACTCCCTCCATCCCAGTCTGGTCTCTTTAGCAACTGTCCCTGGCCAGGACCTGGGCTGTGCCGGGAGGGATGTGACACTTTCCCTCTATCAGTCACTTTGCCACCTGGAGAGTGACAGTGTGGTCATTAACCCCTGTGGCACTGGTCGGGCTGAACAATGCGATGATGAAGCATCCCTGCAACGCCTCCGCCCGAGGAGCAGCCGGCTGCTCTGCCTCCAGCTTGACACTGATCCCTGCTACAATAACGATATGGGCAGCAATCAGGGAGAAATTAAAGGATAATTAATGCCAATCCACATGGAAAATTGCTCTCGTCAAACAAACCTGATATCATTTTTTTTTGATGAGCTGACAAATTGGGTTGATAAGTAGCAACTGTGCTGACATGATATACGGAGACTTCTGCAAGTCATTTTTCTCTTGCCTGGAGGATATTGCGATGAAAACATTAATGTTCTGCAAAAATCAGTGTAGCATTTCTGACAACGTGCTTCACTGGTAGTCTTCCCAGGGGAATTGCAGTGGTCGCCTTTCTGGCAGGGTGCAGTGGTGGTCTGATGATGATGGTGAACTGATGTTCACCATCTCTGCAGAACCACGGTTTTCTCGGGATCTTCAGTGGCAATATTGACTTTTGCCAACCACCCCCCCAAGTCTCCTAGCTGTCGTTCCCTCCTCCTCCTGCCCTGTGCCAGCCAAGGAGTGCGTAGGTGATGTAGCCAGGGCAGAAACCACCTGCACCGTCACGGAGCTTGGTTTGGAAGGAAACACAAAGCGAGAGGTGAAAGGAGCAGGGCTGCTGCTGCCGGCAGGATGTTGGTCTGGCGGGATGCTCCGCCTGCAACACCTGCGCTGGAAAACATCCTCGTGCAAGGTCACGTAGCTGGGGGAAAAAAAAAATGTAGGTCATCGCTACAAGACGGGGAACAGTGTCTGGGGATGTGGTTACACTGAAAAGGACTTAGCAGTTGTCGTGGCAGCGCGCTGTGGGATGCAGGCTTCCAGGGGTGATGGATGAGCGGAGCAGCGCTGGGTACCGGCGGCTGGTGGGCGGCAGGGGGTGTCATTGTTTTGGGGGGGCACCGGGGAGGCCTTCACTGAGCATCATTTCTGCTTCAGGGCCCATGGTTTAGAGAGAAGTTGAGAAATGAGAGAGTGCTCAGAGAGGAAGTGCAGGATAATTGGAGGTCTGGAAAACCTGCCTTCCAGTAAAAGGAATTAAAAAGCTCAGCCTATTTAGTGTATGCAAGAGGGGGTTAGGAGGGGATTTGATCCCCATCTCTGTGTACCCGCTTGGAGAGAAGCCTGGTTGTAGGCACCTCATTAATTCTGTAAAAATAGAAAAAGAGAAAAAGCACAAAATCATTCAGTAGCTGGAGGCTGAAACTAGACAAATTCAGACTAGAAATAAATTTGTCTTTTTCACCATGGACAGCAGTTAACCATTGAACACTCATCTGGGAAAAGGTGGATTGAATGTCCTTTGAAGTTGTGAAGGAGAGCGTACTTCTTTCTTTGATGGTAGAAACAGGAAGGGACAGCGTTGGAGCAGGAGTCCGAGGGAAGGCTCTGTGTCTGGGCCAGGTGCACGGAGGCATCCTAGTGATAAAGTGTCCCCTTCTGGGTGATGGATGGCACCCCATCTGCTGTCCCTCTCTGGGCATTGGGGACATCAATCCAGTGCCTTCATCCCAGGCCAGGGCCTTAATTACTCACAAAGCCCCTGAGCATCCCTGCTCCACGAGGCTGACTGAGCAAAGCCAGCTGCAGAGGCTCTTCTCCATCCGGGACAATGCAAGGCGATGGCTGAGCAGGGAGGTCTGCTGGTGGGGACAGGGCTGCTGCAGCTGAAGGGCTGATGCGGGGTGCTCCCAGGCTGCCCCCACTGCTCTCAGCCAGGCTGGGGGAGATCTCTTCCCACGCTCTCCCTGGGGGGATGCTCAGCCGTGGACTTCCCGACCTCTGCGCTGCAATCCTGTCTGAGCATCTTAGGTGGAGTTATACTTTACTAGCGTGGTAAAAAGGAAAGACTGCTTTGCTTTAATTTTATCAGCTACATAGTGCCTTGCCTGGTGACATCTGGTTGAGCTTTGCGAGAAGCCCAAGGGCTCTTCCTTGGAGCTCAGAGGCGGTTGAAGATGCCGTCTCTCCCCTGTGCTGCTCCCTCGCCCATCGTAGCTGCTTCTCCTCCAGTGTCCCCATCTCCACACAGCCGGGCAGGATCTGCTCCTCTCCCGTTCCCATCACTTTGCATTGAGATGCCAGCAGTGACTGTGACAGCGAGGCCAAAACAGAATGCTTCTGTGTTGTCTGACCATGGGGTTTTCCTGACTGCTGGTCCCCTGAAATTGTTCCTGGGACAGGGAGAAGGCGAAAGCTGGCTGTGGCTAGGCACGTGGCTCTGGGAGAGTCCCACTCTGGCTGCACGTTTGGGGACAACATGTGCAGAGCGGCGAGACGCTGCAGGGAGCTATCCTTGTCCCCATGAGTGAGGCGGTGTGTGCAAACGGCCGGTGCCCTTGCAGCTTGCTGGCCCCTCATCCCCTGTTGTAGGAGTCTCTTTACATGCTCTGGGAATCTTTGTGATCCTGTCCTTGCAGCCTGCCACTGCTGCGCTTGGGTTTTGTGCTTTTGCTTTTTTTTTTTTTCTTCCTTTTTTCCCAACCTCTTTCACAAAGACACCTATTCTCCCCCTGTGCCCCGGGGATTTACACAGAAAGCTCACCCTCAACACGGCGAAAGAAAGGGCCGGGCACGGGGGAGAGGAAGCTCACACAAAATGCGGTGTGTGGCTCTTTGTGTCCCTTTTGTAATTCCTCTGCACAGTGAACTGCAGCGGCCACCCACCAGCCCCGGCGTACCCCGAG
>NW_010126904.1:0-272 GCF_000699245.1 Pterocles gutturalis | reverse complement strand
GTGCTCCAGAAAGGTGAAATTTGGGCAGGATGGAGATTGCCATATTCCTGCAGCAGCAAAAAGCCTGCTTGCATCTCCGCCAGCCCCCGGCAGAGCACTGGGGGGTCCCTGCAGCAGAGCCTTTCCATCAGCCCCCTCTGACGGCTTTTAACATGCTAATGACCCTCTCAAGGGCAGGAGCAGCTCTGTGTAAAACTCGTGTTCAGCCCTCGGTCATGGACATTTGCTCGGAGACACAGTGTTAAATATTTATCCTCCCCGCCTTCCCCCCT
>NW_010126903.1:0-19279 GCF_000699245.1 Pterocles gutturalis | reverse complement strand
GTAACACTATGCGCTGCAACCTCCACACTAGCTATTGGAAGTAGGACCACAGGCTCCTGATTTAGAAATTGTTGATAATATAGCCAGTTGTATTGCCTAACAAAACATCCTTCTGAAAGGCAGGAGCTCTCCATCTTGCGTGACAAGCTATTGGCAACAGGGAGCTGCCTGGGCGGCAGGGCCCTGCTCTGGAGAAGGGTGAGGGCAGAGCGCTGGTGTTACCTGTCAGAGGGGTAATGCTGTAGAGCTCGAAATGGAAATCAGGGCTAGTAGAAGATATTAAACTGTTAGCTGCTGCTAAAAGCATGAACAGTTTTCTGTCTTTCACCTCTGTCAGAACATTATGACGCTTGAAATATGTTGCTAAAAATAAAAGGTGAGAGGAAACCATGAGTGTTCAGGATGTAATAACAACTGGCACAAAGGGCTGCACGCCACCCTGGTGAAGATCACAGTCCACACATCCTCCTGCTGCCTCATATAAATGCAATGAAAATAACATGGGTTTTTTCTCATAATTGGAGAAATAAATAGGAATCACTTCAACTGAAAAGTAGTAAAATCAGGAAAAAAATTGCCTCTGTAACTACCTTGTTAAAAATCCTTCTAGTCTTCCTCAGATGGCATTCACTGCTAATGCAACCTTTAATAACAACTGGGGAGACCAGACATAAAAAATTATTGCCAGTGTTCAAAACAAGTCATACCTGATCCATTATTTATCTATGGATGAGGACATCACTAACAACAGCGTTTCAGAGACAACTGGTTGCCTTCTATCTGTTGTGTTTATTTTTTAATTGTGAAACCACAGATGGCAATGAGTTAATCTTAAAATAGACCACTAGCATTGTGATAAATTGTTCTGTAAACATAGCTTGCTAAAAAAAATACATAATGAGCTTCTCTTATTTTGTGCAGCGTTGGATAATTGTGAACACTCACAAAAATAAGCTTTATGGACATTTCTGATGAATATTTTTAGATCATTAATGTTACTTGTTTTGAAACCACTTCTGTCTTCTTTTGCACTGAAGGAGAAGGCTACTTCTTTTCTCTGCCTTCTTGCAAAGGCAAATTTGGCAGGATAGTTAGGCATAAAAAGTTTTTCCTGTCTTACTATGATTTTATGCAGTTTACTGTCATACAATTCTACTCGTGTAACTGCTATGCACAGCTGAATTTGCTGTGATATTCACTATGAGATGTTCTGACCAGTTAAACATTGCTCCCCATTCTGCGATGCAAGCTAACAGAAAGAACAACCTCTCTTCCTGGTTTTACAGATCAGCTTTTGTCTTAATGTTGTTCTCTTCAGTAGGCACGACTCTAATTTTTAAGTTGCTGGGCTGTGCCTACATACTATGAACTTATGTCTGTCCTTGATTCTACACAGACTCCCTCCCTAAAATCACGGCTACATAATAAAAAAGTCTACATACAAATCAACCACAGAGTAATATGAAAATCACTTCTAGTGCCTGTAACTCTAGCAGTAAAAAGTGCACCTCAGAGCATTTGTGCTTGTTTCCCACCAGGGAATGGGAAGACTGAAGGGGTTACAAGTTGTATTAAAGACACTGTAAGACTTGCGTGTATTCATGTTTTTCAGAGAATACTTCCCAAAAAAATACAACAGTGGTGGAAGATGTATCCCTTTCTTGTAAAAGTCATGTTGCTACACAGGGCAGCCCATCTCGTCCTGGGCAGAACCTCTTGTCAGTGCCTCCCTTTTGTATTAGGTGCATCACCACAGTGCGGAGATAGGAAATAGTAGACCTGTGAGTTATATGACATCTTCTGTTTATACATCACTTGTTTTCCACAAACTATGAAAACGTAGGACAGAACTAAGCTAAAGGAACTGTGAATAACTATGGAAATCACTGCACTTGCCAAGTTCATCCTCCCAATGATCAAAGGCTGGGCCAAGGTTTGTTACTTGGATTGAATTGTCAGTTCACCTACATTTTAGAAGCTGCATTTCAGACAGCACTGTTCCTTTTCTGTAATACTGAACAATAAAACAAACTTTAGTGAAATGGAACATAGCACATAATGAAAAGAAAAATGAAATTTTACAATAAGTACGAAGTGTTCTTCACAGAGACAGAGTTGAAAAGGACAACTATGTATAAAAATTTGGGTTAACCAGAAATCTTTCCCACAAAACTGTCCATTAATATCTTTATCTACAATTAAGTTACCGTGCTTAGATAAAGCAAACAAGAGCATATCTAAAGAGAGAAAGCCGCTAGCAACTACTGGAGTTCTGGCTTACTAGGTTTTCTCTTGCACAGTGTGTGCAAGGGATTACACTAGTAACAGGCTGCAGCTGAGAATATGAATTTAGAAAATTGGGATTAACAAAACATTGATATCTTTAGTCTTCTGTAGTATCAACTAGGAGAAGACCAACATTATTTTTTTCTTAAAAATTAAAACTTTGAGATTCTAATATGTGTTTAGAAATTTGTCTCCCAAGAACAAGAAAACATGTAGAAATCTTTTAAAATTAACATCTAGAGGAAGAATCCTTCATTTTTTATGGCAAAAAAATGTACGCATATCCTGTAACTGTGTTTTACTCGCTTTTTTTGCAACTAGATAAAATGACTTAATCTTTAGATAAGCTTATATATAGTGTGGGAGGAACAATATTTGCTTTCTGTTTCCTCCCCTTTTCCCCCATACAAAAGGACAAGCAAACAAAAATGATAATATTGTTTTGGCAGGAAATCCTGCTATCTTTTCTTTTTTGGATCTGTTTCTAGGACAATATATTTTATCTTATCAAGTATTACATATTCTGTGAAAAAGTAGAACAATTTCATATTCAGCATTCAAATCTTTAACTGAATATAATCCAATAACAACAGATAATTTTGTGTTGATGTCAGTCTAGTGAAACTAGAAAAAGTGAATTTAGCATATTGCAGGAAAGCAATATTTTATTTTTTAGGGTCATATCACGCCCAATGGATATGTGCTTACATCGAGACAATGCAAAGTTCTACTAAGCAGCACTATGAAGCTAGGCTTCTCTCTAGGTCTATTTTAGGTGGATTTTGACTTAGGATGAGGGCAAGACATAAATAAACAATACTCAGAAACTGCAGGAGAAATTGTGTCAGGTTTTTGTACCTCTAGAGACACAATAGAGAGAAATCTGGCTGCTCAGGTGAGGAATTGATAACATACTTATAATATGAATTTTTAACAATTATACATTCAGTAAAATATAAAAGATGAGCTGTTTTCAAAAAGTCTCTCTTCAATGCATGGCTGCTAGTCCTACGCCTGTCTTTTAGTCAAAGGGGAGAGAGAGACTACAGAGATGAACTCCAAGGGTCACAGTTAGTCTTCTGCCCTTTGGAGAAACCTGTCCTCATTGACTCAACAAGCTAGTCACCCAAGCACCTGTAAACTGCTCATAAGCACTCAAAATAAGACAACTTGCAAAGGTCTTGGAGTTACCGTTCTTGAAAAAGGTCTAAATTTAACAGTTTTTCTGTCCATATTAGGAAGTATATATAGTAAGCAGTAAGCTACTCCTAATGTAAGTAAGAAATGTTATTACAGTTATGTGAAACTCCTAGCCATGGTCTAGAAAATCCTCCTAACACCGGGACTAGCAAAAAAACCCTGTATTTGTAGGAAAACACAGGAGATATTTGTTAGAAATAAACAGTATATTGAGGTTGGTAGGGCTGACTGGATGAGCCAAATAGGGAGAGGAATGCAGAGACAAAACACCTGGCTTGAATGACATCCAGACAGCCCCACCTGTACCTCATCTCCCTCTACACACAATCTGCTGGTTATTCCTGCTTCAGAAGTTTGAACCTGGAAAGAGAAACCTTGTGTCTTGTAGCCAACCGGTAGCTATCTGATCTAGGTCTGCTCTATTTTTATTAGTGGATTATTCCTGTTAATCAATTGACTTTGTTCTATCTTTGGAGACATCAGTTCAGAGAAGTTTCTCTCCTTGGAGGCTAAGCTAGAAAATCAATTTCCCTGTGTTCTAAGTAGGACAATAGGAGCAGGAAGAGAAATAGGATTCAGGATAATATTTCCATCCTGCAGTGTTTGCTGCATCCTGGGTTTTACATGATTTGTGGCACAGAGCCTGACCAACAGGGATCTTATTCAGTTCAAGCTTGCTGAGTGCTGAAGCTGAGACCCACTATAAGAATCTAAAACTCTACAGGACTTGCTCCCCACTTCTCATGACGCATTGTTCCTACCAAGGTCTGTAGACATTGCCCTAAGGCTTTAAGAAGCTGGGAAAAGGTGAGAACTGGATTCCTTATTCACAGTAGATTCAGCTTTATCTGCAGTCTGTTCCAAGGGAAACAATCAGCAAAACCCACATTCTGACTATTGAGGCATTTTTAAAAAAAAAATCAATCCACAAATCAGGAGGAGGAAAATTTAGCAGGAGGCTATGAGAGAGGAAATAAGGCCTGAGAAGAATAATGAAGCCAGATCAACACACAGAAAAATGAGGAGCATTGGGAAGCAGCACAGTGAGAGAGCAAGGATTTCTGTATTCACGTTCTCCATCAACCTCACTGATCTTTTACCTGAAGGTAGTCACTGAACTCAATGCTTCATGGGCAACAGTTATAGACAACTCCAAAGTATGAGAGTACATTTGAAAAGTGAGACCTTACTTTGAAGCAAGCAGGAGCTCATGACTGAAATAAGTAAATTTATTGCAGTATTATTCCCCCTGGGTAACTCAATTTGTCTTTCTTTCCAACAGTAGCAGCTTTTAATAAAAAGGGAGTGCTCGCATGCACATACATACAAATGGAGGCAGGCAGCTTTATTTGGAGCCTTTTCAGACCAGTTTGTACGCGTTCTGCCTATTAACTTTGGCCATTCTGATTTTACTCACACAGCAGGGATGTGGCATTAATATTAACAACAGTGTGGGGCAAGCTGGGGTTCAAGTCCTATTCAGAAAAGAGTGACAAGGGGACACTGTCAGTCACACAAAAGTGGCACCAAATCTAAATATAGAATGAAAAATGTTATGTAAGCAAAAACCACAGCACAGAATCCAAACTCTTCAACAAAATACACTAAAATAATTCACACTGTATTATTTCTCTCACCTCCCTCCCCCCTCCAAAAAGACAGCAGCTTTCCTGTGCCACAACACAATATCCCGTCTCCCGCTGTCCTCAGAACTGCTTTGCCATCAACTACATGTGTGCCATTTTCATTGAGCTGGAATCCTGAATAACTGGTTTCACTGTGCCTGTGAAGGGGAAGAAAATGACCTATTTCTTGCAATTGTACACAACTAAACTTTAAAACACCTTCTCACAACACTGCAACTACAGCACCCCATACATTGATTTCTGTTTGAGGGCTTACTGCTTCATTGTGGAAAGTGCGATATGTAATTAATTTGATTTACTTTGCACAGACTGCTTTTGAGCACTAGAATAGTGGAAAGTATTTAAGTAACTGACCAGCACTTTGTCTGCGCTTGGTGAAAGAGAAAAGAAGAAATTCCTTCCCACCATCAATTTTCCTGACAGCCCATCTTCTTTCTGTGCTATCTCTTTCAGCCTTTTATGAGGAAGGCTTCAGTAAAAGATGTGTTTCAGTTAAAGGTTTGTTGTTACCGCAAGACTACCTAAAAGAAAAGCATCACCTGGGACCAGTATAGAACCTAGAAACAGAAACATTTTTATGTGAATATGGGGGGAAATGTATATATCCAGACCTGTTTTTCCTTTTCATAATTCAGTCTAGTCTGATAAATATATTTTCATCCTGTATTGATCGCTTATATCAAACGAACATACTTCTATGACTGGAGCAAGCAGGCTTGTCTGCCTGCAATGAGGAAGCTCTAATATGAGGATGGCTCTAATAGACTCCTGGTAGAGTTCCTATTCATTTCTTGCTCTCTTATTTATGATAAAACATTTTTATTTCAGCCTCCATTAATCTGAAACTTGGTGTTACGTACATGAGCAGGCTCACATTTCTAACTTTACAGAACAATGTGCATAATCCAGTGCAACCAAGAAATTGGACCTCTGCCCTTAAAGCTAAAGATATTACCTGAAGTTAAGTTGACATTTTGGCACACAATAGACTATACTAGTGTTATCAAGAACAGACATTTAACCCAAAAATTCCTTGGGTTCTACATGATCAGAATTTGTGATGAATGACAAGACTTGGGGGATATTGTTTTCATCTTGCTAGTAGGAAAATAGAAGAAACATTTTTTTCTCTCTTGTTTATTCTGAAACATATGGAAGGCAACAGTGTTGGGAATTTTTATTTTTTTTTATAGGGTACTTTTTTAAAATGTAGATATTTTTGAAGATAGTAATTTGTTCACTCCTTCTTCCACAATACAAGTTACTGAAGTATTGAGACTTGTGTCCCAAGTCATTTTTGGAAGAGTAGAGATCTAGAACCTTTGACAAAGGTTTGTGTTTCTCATTTGAGTAAATTACCAGCCAAAACCAAACAATAATTATTTGAAATTATGATTAAAAATCTTCTTCACTCAACTGGATTTCAGTGACAAGGTTTCACTTATAATTTCATCACATTATTTCTTTTGACACTAAAGCTTCCAAAAAAGGCTGAGTAGACAGCACCTGTATTGCTACCATTAAGTACCTTGTATTGTAGACAGTAAAACCTTCAGTTTTTCAGCTCTGTTGTATACCAGGAACAAAAAGTACAATTCAAAATTAATAAATCAAAAATAAACAAAAAAGAAAAAAAGACACTTTTCTTCCTTTTGTGGATCACTTTTTAAAGAGTGTATATTTAAGCTCACACTGAATTGCATATGCAGGTTGCCCTATATTCAGAAGGGTTACAGAGAAAATTAAAAGGACCACAGAACTTCTCAGTATACCCTTAGTTCTTTAAGACGTTCCAAGATTCTCCATCAAAAACAACATTCTGCAATCTCCCTCTCTTTCACTCCCAACAGACAGCTTCAATTATAAAACCTGCTGAGATAAGGTCTCTGCTTTGTGAGACTAATGAACATTTGAAATTATGTACTGAACTAATGGATATTGAATGCTGAGTAGCTATTTGTTAGGTGTTTCGTCACCTCTTACTCCTTGGAAGTTGTTGTCAAAATGCAGTAGTTTGCAATGGAAATATATTTATATGATAAAATTTCTGACTCTCTCAAAACCAGCCTGAAGTATTCACTTAAATAGAGCCTTTGTGTGCACTGGTTTAATGAAAAAGAAATATCCCCATAACACAAAGACATTAGATACAACTGGGGGTGTTTTTGCTGTTTGGTTTTTTTTTAATAGGATATAAGACCTGCCACTATATTCTGCTCATTTGTTGTGTTATTTTGATGGTGTCCTGGTCACATAATCGTAGCCGCTCTTTTCCCAACTATAATTCAAAACCATTCAAAATCAAAAGATTTAACATAAACAAAATAACCTTAGGGTCAGTTTTAGTATAGAATATTGCAGGATATTAAACTATGAGGACAACTGCAAGTTAATTGACACATTGCTAGGAAAGTGTGACATTTGAAGAAAATACTTTGAAATGTGGATTTGAGATTCAGATTACATTAATATAAAAATGTTTTGGAATAAAATACAACTGTTTCTTTAGTAATTTATTGCCAAAATCAAACTCTTCAGTTGGAGGGCAGTACCTGAAAATTAAATAGGTACAAGTAACATTGATGGGAAATGTCCTGTTTCATGTTCTAATGGCAAAAATAGCAAATTGTCATTAAGTATAAAGGTAATTCAAGAGGAAGTACTGGACATATAAGTCTACATGGACTGGAAGAATAATTTTAAGTAGTAATTTTTGAACTACATTTTAAAACTGCAATGTCTACATTTCCCTTAAATCTGCCTGAACAATAAATACTGTCTCATCCACGATAACTGTTAGATGACAGTAAAGAAAATTCAGATTCAACTGTTGAACTTCTGCTGTCACCTTAGGTCAAATCACTTGATCTCCCTGGCTGAGAACTTCAAAAGACATTAGTAAAATTTGCTAATAAATTATTTTTGCTAATGTAACTCTGTGAACTGAATACTAACTCTCATAAACACCTTTCAAAATCTCTGCCCCCCAGTCTTTCTCCTGTCATTTTCTTTCTCTGACTACTTTACGTCAATGTTCCTGAAAATAAGAGTAGGAATTGGGAGGAATCCAGGTCTCCTTCTGATGGAATTGCAAGGGTACTGCACAGGAGGAAGGTATAATCGGTCAGCTAGAAAAACGGTAAGCCACGGATGCCAACTAACACATCATTTAGAACCGACAATTTTGTACTAATATCTTTGATTTAAAGTTTTGCCACCTCCAGCAATTATCAATCACAGAATACAAAAAGAAAAAACTGTGGAATAAATTTTGAAAATATTTCATATCTTTTTTTTTACACTTCTAATTTCCAAGCTATTTTCTGCAATGGCAAAGTTAGAAATTTTTCTTTAAAAAAAATTCAGATTAAAGTTAAGTTCAATGCAAGAGTTGATTTTTGTTTTCCAAAAAAATTGTAATTGGCAACACCATCCACTGTAATGAAAATATCAAGATCAAAGAGACTTTGTGACCATATCTGTTTAGTTTAAGAATATGTTTGTACATAAATTTAATCTGGCATGACTGCAAAGTCTGTAGAAACTTGAATGAATAAAGATAATGCCCTAGAGCTGCTATGTAATTCTTTATTGATGTTGTAGGGCAGGAAAAGGGATTTATATATCTATACCATGAGTGGGCATATCCCGAAGTGCTAAGTCAGGGCCTTTAAATGCGCATTTATTTCAATATTTTCTGAAGTCTCTTTTTAATAGTTAGTATTTCTCAGTTGCTATTCTTCCTGGCTATTTAAAATCTAAGTAAATCTAACAAGCTGAGCAAGTATCTGAAGTACGGACTGCCCTTTCTCTGGAAAAAGGATTTTTCATTTTGTATATCACTCATAAACAGAGCCAAAGCATAGCCTTATCACAGTGAAGGTGAAGCAGATTTGGTTTTGATAAGAAGTTAGATAAGGACACCACCTTCAGCACACTGGGTTAATAGAAACAAAGTCACACATTCAAAAGTTAGGAGATCATTGAGCACCTTCAACTTCTGTTTGGAGCCAAAGTAATTTAAAGGTATAAAGCACATTGCCATCTTGCATCACAGGAAAACACAGCACAGAACTGCATAGTATCAGGAGACATCCCCTGATGTAAAAGATTTAATTTTTGTACAAGATGCTACATGCTCAGAAACCCTAATACCTTGACTATCAAACACAAGTAGGAAAAAAAGGTAAACATTTCAAAATAGTCATTGCTATGAGTGTATTCAATTGCTGTCTTCACTGTGTACACCCATATGAGGAGTTTTGGTTTGGGTCATCATTACAGGTCCCAGCTTTACCAGTACATGCTCTCCAAGATTATTCTTACAAGAGAGGTGAAAGTAATTTTTTTAAATAGTTTAATTAAATTTAAAGGGATCTTTGTGATGTTTCAGATGCATCTATAACACTGTTCTATATTTTCCAAAATATTATAAATAATTTTCATAAATAAATTTCATATCATTTATATAATAAAATTTACATTACATGTAAATTTTAACTTTTAATAACACAGGTAGATCTAAAAATCTAGTTACTCTGTTTATACAGCTTTGTATGATTTCACTGTGAAATAGCTTAGAATGACCTGAAATATTATTCTTAAAAAATAAATCATTTAATTGCAAGGCACCCTAACTTATAAGCTAAGGAAAAACAGAAGTGGCACAACCTGAGAAAATGTAAGATAATAGTAAAAAAAACCCCCAAAAAACCCAACAAAAATCCACAAAAGAAAAAAAAAACCCACCACAATTAATTGGGAATTATTTTCATTCATTCCCAAGCCAGCACTTCAGTTCTTCTAGCATTTTGAACAAATCCATGTTATGGTCTGTGGCAAAGTCAGAAAATTATGGTCATGTATTATTCCTGAGCCATAGTGGTGAAAACAGAAGGTTTTCCACAAAAATCAGAGGAACAACACAATCACAAGATACTAACAGAATAAAGGCAAAAGAAATGCAAAATAACAGATGAGGAAATAGATTTTTTAAAAAGTCTTCCAAATTGTTCTCATTTGCATGTTTACATGGACATCTATGCAATCATAACAGATGAATGATTTCAGAGGAACATATACATGACAGCACTGTATCTTAGCTACCAGTGTGAAAATTTATAGGCAGGCTGTCTTGCACACATAAGGAATGTAGTTTTCACTCACCAATAAAGGCAAACTCCATAATTGAACTGCTTTGCAGTGTCCATCTTCTTAAATAGAGTCTCTAAAACCTGTATTTTAAAATTTAATAAATGAAACTGTTGATTATGAAGAAAGTGTTGCACTCTCACTGTAATAAATTAATTTTTATTATGAATGCATTATTCATAATAAATCATGGGGTTATAACAAGTAAGTGACATTACAAACAAAATAAAAGCGACTGTTTCAATATGTTTACCTTATTATGCAGAAAATTACTGAATTTAGAAGGGAGACATTTGTATGAAAATATAAATGAGCAACTTGGAAGTAATTATTGACCTGCAAGAAAGGTTTTCTTAAAATACTTAAACAAAAACTGTGTCTCTTTACAGCTCAATAGGGTTGAACAATTAACAAGTTGTCCTCTTTTCTGAATTCTACATGGATAACATTCTTACTCTTAAAAAACAAACAAAGAAAAACTCCAAACAAACAAACCCAAATATCCTCCAGGAAAGGTGGAAACTGAGGACAAAACGTAATTCACTGTGTTCCCAGAACTTTATCTGTATGATCAAGACTACACAACACAAAGACCATAGCAAGAACAACTGTCATCTTTTTTTCAGGCTAATTTACGCTCCACACTTAGATCTTTTCCCATTCATTCCTACTCCTGTCACATTAAACATTTAGGTTGCAATTAGGAGAAACTGTTCCATGTGACAGAGATGGTAAGAAATAATGTATTGTAGCTTGAAGGGACTGATATAACTGTGATGATAGTGGGCATTCGCTCACAACTACAATATAAAATTTTCATATGAAATAACGACATAACAGTACAAAGATCTAAATGCAGATAAATATTAGAGAATAAATTTCATCTGAACGTGTTTATGGTGATATTGGAGCATTTAAAGACATCAGATATATTTAATGGGTAGTGAGCAGGAGTCACAGAGTGTAGACTCCTTAAAGGCAAGCAGTTTGACTTGGGTATTAATTTATCACGGGAACTTTGCCATGCCTTGAAATGGTTCAGTGTGCTCTCCCATCTATTTTATGGACAGGTTTAATCCTAGCAGCATAAGAAGGATGAATGTAATCATGATCATGCTTCCCTTGAAATATGCCTGCAAAGAAAAAATTAGTAGATAATAAGTATACTGGCCCAAAACATTTTTATTTGCATGACTTAGCACCTACCCAAAAATATTTGGGTTTATAGAAATTTTAATAGATCTACACTGATGCAGAGGTTGTACTTTTTGATTCTAGAAATGCTGAAAAGCATATACAATTTTTATCCTGTGTGATTTAACATATTTTTACTCTGTCAAAAGGAATTAACTGTATCTCATTAAAATACACAGGAAAAAGTTTTCAAGTACATCTCATTATTTTTTATTCTTTCTTCATTATTTGCTTTCTTTCAGTGTAAATACTTCCCTTTGTTCAAGGTCTAGAAATATTCTTTAAATGGAGCATTTCAAACTATTTGGCCTTGCTTTCTTATTCTTTAGCCACCAAATGTGATATCTGCTCGAGATCATTCACTGTTTTTCACAGTAATTTTTTTTTCATTTTGCACCTTTACATTTCAAAACCTTACAAATCAAAGAAAAGTAGGAGTCTTTCACATTAAATCACTAACATTGCTGAACCATTGATGCTCAGAAAAGTTAAAACCGAAAAGAAGAAAAAAGGGAAACTACCCCAGATACTCAGTTTATTGTCTTCCTAAGAAAAGCAACACACAGAAGAAAAGGAAGAAATTTTTTCCTGGGTTAAGCTGAGAGGACAAAATTAAAAATCTGAGTTCCTCTGAGGGAAGAAATCAAAACTCTTAGAAAATAATATTTCAGTTTCATTAATGATCAAAAAAATCTGTCTTGAAATTGCTTTTCCATTTATGACTTTTCCTATTATCTTTCCTATTTTGATTTTTCTACTAGGAGCAAAAGAAATTTCCAAAATTCTTATAAGGTAATAAGCACACAGAGTGCCTGACTTGAACAGCAGTGATATTTTTATGGAAGGGAGACCAGGGGAATTCTAGCAGATGGGCATCCCAAGAGTGCTGCAATAATTTTGCCACATCCCCTTCTCTGAAAATAGTACATCTGTATGGCCTCCATAAAAGTGGCAAAGAGGATAATAAGAAGCTGCTTAAATTAGTTCTTTACCAATGAAGGAATCAGCATGCAGAGGACATTGTCAGCAGCACAGATCAGCAGATCTGGGCCACCAAGAAAGCTCAAAATATATTTACATTTGCTAGGGCAGAAATTTAGAAGGCTTCCAAACAATGTTTTCTTTCTTTTGAATATGTTTAAGGCTCTGGTGGCAGTAAGACCAAGAACTGAAGTCAGGAATCATTAGCACTATCTAAAAACTCTGAATGAAAACACGAGTTCTGAATGTTAAAAGCCTTAATCATTAATTTCTTGAACTACAAATAATATTTGTCTCTAAAAATATTCCTTGCAAAGATCCTGAGAGATTAAATGAGAGTAGATTACTTTTTAACAAATTGCTAGCGGATAATGCCTTTCAAACCATTTATATACGTAAGTCTCCTCAAGTGAATAATCAAATTTACAAATACGCAAGCATATCTTCATAAATATGCAAGAACAATCCCTTGTACAAAAATCAGACTCCTGCTTTGATAGATATTAAATCATCACCCAGAAACAATGCTAGAAGAATACTAAAGTGGCAAATGTCAATCACGTAAAGGCTGGCAAGCCCCAGCATAAAACCTGTTTGTGTTTATGTACTGTAATATTGTTATGATCACATTTTCCCACTGAATCACTGGCTAATTCCATTTACAGATGGACTGTTCTCATTAAGCAAGAAGCTATTAAGTATTTTCAGTATTTTTTTTTACTACTAAGCAGCTCCATAATCTACTTACTAAACACTATTCAAACTTCGATGATAAAATTATTCATTTCCTCACGGGATTTTATAAGATACTTTTCACAAACACTAATGTAGTTGCACAGCTACTAGGAGGTAAGGGGATAGTAGAGCCATTTTGCAAATGGGGAGCTGACACCTGCAGAAGTTATGATCAAAAGTGTCTTCTAATTTGTGGATCCAATTTAAATGCCTCCCATGGGATTTTTCAGAGCAGCTCTCATTATATAAAACATTGTGTTGAATGTTCAACGCAGTTTCCATTGCTTCTGTCGCTACTAGGAGTGCTTATCCCTTTGCAAGTCAGATCTCTAAACCTCAAAGAACACAGTTAGGAATTTCTAATAACACCAAGTTTTAATTTCTTTGTTAACAGAATTTTGTGAGCTATCAATTTTCAATATTTTTTTTAGTTAGCTTAATTTTATAAGCTTTGACAGGCATCTACTTCAAGCTAGAAATTGCCAAATTCGATGTTCCTGAGTCTTCCACTTCCAGTTAGACAGCATCATGGCACCGTTGCAATGCTAAGGCACCAGTAGCAGCAACAAGGGCAGCAGACATCTCCTCATCCTCAGTTCCCACCATGTGGGACTGATTGAGGGAAACTCCTGCTCAGGTTCTGCAACACCAGCCTTGAACATGCCCAGTACAGACGAAAAGACTTAAAAGATCTAAGGTGCCAAACCCACCTTTACTGCACATGTGCAAACAGCAGTTTTCGAAGCCTTATGAGTTAGTTAAATTTGAGCTATTTTCAGCAAATGTCACATTCCTGATTCCATGCCAAATTTCAATCCCTGCTCCAAATTATGAACATGTCAAATTTATCAACAACTTGTTACAAATTATTTTTTACAATATATACAAAGGAATGGTTTTGCCCAGGCTTATTCTCAAAAATATTTAAGTTATTTTACCCAGAAATTTCTACATTATTCCTAAGAAAACATCGTGGAAAAGGGGAAAAAATTTCTACCCAAACAACTGCAGTCTGAAAAGGCTATGAGCATAATGCTGTCTTGACCACAAGCATCAGCAGCAGTGCCATCTATAATATATAAATGAAAAACTTGGGGAAAGACTTGAACAAGGCCTTGAATAAGCAAATGAACCAAAACATAGTGCTGTAAGGATTGCAGCATTATTATCACAGAGTTACTGCGGGTTGCTCATCTGTTTCCAATTTGTTTTGACGAAGCTAATTTTATAGTTTTTGGTCCAATTTCCTCTTTTTCAGGCCATCTAATTAAGTACAAAGGAATTCCAATTTTATGACATGGCTTAAAGTGGTTCATTAGTTTTTATACATTGATAGTAAATCTGCTAACACGTCGCGATTCTGAAGGTGACCAGAAACACTGAAGCTGGTTCCAGATTCACTCCCCTTTACATCAGAGAAAGCATCAAAGAATCTTAACAACCAAACACGATAATAGATATGCACTGCAACAAAACGTGAGTTGATCTGCAAGTACCAATATTAAATACTTTATTATTGAAATTACAGCTACACGCTGTAGTCTAATGGGGTGCAAAGGTTCTTAAATTATTCATTATAATTGCTAATTTTGTATTTTAATAGGAACAGTAATAAGAGTCATCTTGATCCAGCCACAGCCCAGTGATGCTCAGGTCAGCAGTGCTTATACAGCTTAAGTAAATGAACTCCAGGACACTGCTAAATGACCTCAGCCTCATTTCTCTCCAGTTACTAAACATGCATTTGGAGCTGCACAGGTGGAGATTTAAGAAAATACATTTTTTTTTGTCCTTTTCCTTAAATTACAAATATCAGCATGTGAAAAATACCGTAAAATTGTTGCTGCTTGAAAACCAATAAGGTGTTCAGCTCAGCAGGGATAAAGCATATGCCAGCTTTGCCCCTAGAGGTCACAATTCAGGCAAACCAAGAGTGGCACAAGGCAAGACAATATGCACACTTTGGTGGTGTATTATGGACTGCACTGCACACCCAGCAATTGTTGTTTGATCAATATGTTATTCTACACACACTACCCAGAAATTATTTCTATGGAGAATAAAAGTCACAGTTTGCACATATAGAATAATATTAAAGGAAATACAGTAATAGATTTTATGAGAAACTAATGTCCTAAAATGACTCAAACCATAGAGCATATTTTTTTGTTAAGACATGCTTTAAAAAATGGTATTTGAGTATTCCAGCCATACCGGTATACAACTGTCTTTGTAACTGGACTGGAGAGGGCCTTATGGATTACCTGAGCAAAGTAAATATTAGAATTAAGCCAAAGGCACAGAAATTAATTGAAATGTGGTTATAGCCCATGTAAGTACAAGCATTGCTACGCACAGCTGTAAATAGAAAAAAATTATTATACTGTCATGGAAAAACACATGAGAAAAAAAAACAGAAAAAAATCTGATATCCCTCATTTTTCAGAGTAGCAAACACTTGAAATATCTGTTTTAAGGATGCTAAGGACTAAATCTCTACAACTTTACATCCTCCAAGAAGCAACAGTCACACTGAGAATGTTTTAAAATAGTAGAGTTATTCTTAGAATGTTGTCCAGAATTTGTTCAGAAGTTTCACAAAACTGTATGGCAAATTCAGTTCAGGGGTGTTGTGGTTTAATGCACTTCGTTGGCATCAAACACCACACAGCCACTCGCTCACCCTCCCCTTCTTGGGGACAGGGGAGACAATTAAAGGGGTAAAGGGAAAAGAGACTCATTGGTTGATATAAGAACAATTTAAAAACTAAACTACAATAAAATTGAAAATAATAATAATAATAGCAATATGTAAAAATATACAAATGA
Organism: Pterocles gutturalis; assembly: GCF_000699245.1. Lineage (NCBI taxonomy): Eukaryota > Metazoa > Chordata > Aves > Pterocliformes > Pteroclidae > Pterocles > Pterocles gutturalis. The sequence goes on along the minus strand of NW_010126903.1, from coordinate 3,257 downwards.
ATGATACACAGTGATACTGCTCACCACCTGATGACCAAGGTTCAGCCCGTTCCTGGCTAACAACCCCAGAGCAGAGAGAGTCCCAAAACCACAATCCTAGAAAACAGGCAAGAGCCTGAGCATCTGAGAGAGTGCAAGTTGACAGAGAGAGCAAGAGACAACACCGAGAGAGAGGGAGATGACCCAGAGAGTGAACTTCTGGACAGATCCTTATCTATAAACTGGGCATGACGTGCATGATATGGAATAGACCACTGGCCAATTTGGGTCTAACTGAATCTAAGGTTGAATCCTGGGCTAGTAACTGGGGCTGTGCTCCCTCCCAGCTTCTCCTGCCCCTGAAGACACTGGCACAGCAGAGAACCTGAAAAGTCCTTGACTGTCCTGGCAGCAACTATAAACATCAGTGTGTGATCAGCTTCTCCTCAGCACAAATCCAAAATACAGCCTCTCACTAGCTTCTATAAAGAAAGTTAACTCCATCCCAGCTAAAACTAGGACAGGGCTGTTCAGATATGACATGGCTGATCAACCCTTTCAGGAAGAAGAGAAATCATTATAATAATATCCAACCTCTTCTAATCTTCCTACAAAAGACATACAAGTAAATACAAACATACAGTGCACTTCAGTCTGCATTATCTTTATTCTTTCATTTTAGTTTTCCATTAATTTACATAACATTAGTTCACAACAGGCAAGTTGTATTTATAAATCAAGGAGATTACAGACCTGCTACTCATTAAAAAAACCTAAAACTACATAGTAGATATAAATTATATCCAACACATTCACCAGTTTCTCACAGTAAGATGCTACTGAACGTTTAAAAAAAAAAAAAAAAAAAAAAAAAAAGACAAATGCAAATAATTTAGTCTGTTTACAGCATTCAGGCATTCACCAAGCCTAAAACTTCAGCACATTTCAGCTTATAGGGTTTCATGAATCATTCATGAATGAACATCACAAGCTGCAAAACTATTTCACATCTGCAAGTATTCGCCAACTAGAAAGGACAATTACTTCTCAGACTGTTTTGTTTTCAGGTAGCACTCTGTGATATGTGACTACTTGCAGAGATATATTTTGATCCCTGAATTTCTAAAATATAGCTCCTTATAAGATCACCAGTTTCCAGGATATGCCAGTATCTTCATGAGCAATCAAGAGCTATCCAGTTATTCACAATCACAAATTGTGTGACCTTTACAGTGTACTTCCAGCTCTATTTTTTTCTAATTCACCATTTAATGCAACCTCTAGCTAAGTTACAGAGCCAAGCGCTAAATGTCACAGAAGGGTATACCACAATGACTGAAACGGATGGGGGGTGCCACAGCACCTGTTCTCACTTCGTCTTTTCCCAGCATGTTCACACCCAGCACTGGTGGATAAAAGCATTGCCTTAATCCTATCTGTACTTTATGTTCTTTAGCTTAAAGTACCTCTAGTGTGTCTCAAATAAAAATAAAAAAATAAAAAAAAAAAACCAAAGAAGGGAAGTGGGCACAATTTTATATTAACTATCTTCCCATTTCAGACATCTCAGAAAGAAAAGCCTATACCTAACACAAAATGACCAACACACAAATCTAGAACTCTTTCCTTCTTGGTAGTTCATATTCATTTTGTATATGCACGGTACATAGGAGTTTAAAATTTTTCTGTGTTTATTATCACCACATTCTCAAAGTAAACAATATGAATGTGTATTTTCATAGATCAAAAAAATGAAGTCAATAGGAACTTTCATATTGAAAATTACATTAATTAAAATAATGAACTACAGCTCAATGAAATAGTGAAATTAGTGGGAAGTTCTGAAACACAATTCTAAACATAATTGCACATTTTCTAATTGAGTCCCTCTTATATAAATTTCTTCCCTCCCACTTCTTGAAAAATTAGGACACGGTTATTTTAGGAAGCTCTAGAATACATGACCCGCTAGATCTGCTTGCAGCACCAGTGCTCTTGCAAATCAATATAAATACTGGATGCAGCATCCTACATAGCCAATAAGCCATGTTTTCAGACACTATAAATATTAACTTTGAAATTTATCTTACAGTTATCTAACAATAGCAGGTCTGAATTGGTTTATACTGCCATAAAATTGCACTTTTTTAAGCCTTTCATTTCCCCACATTGCTTCTGATGACTGTGACGGATGGCATTCGTGGATCACCACCTGTCACTGTCATATGGTGATGTGACACTAATAATAAACATTATGCCTCCTGTACTGTTTGTTGAACTTCATTATGTTATATGACTTCCTGTTCTGGAATATTAAATGCAGCATTTTAAAAAAAATTATTAATGTTTCAGTTGGAAGATTGCTATTATTTTAATTGCAATCTGATGTTCCTTCTCAGCAGAGGCGTTTAATTCTACTCAAGAGAAACAGACTCATCACAGAAGGAAAAGGTTCACACAACAATAGTGAAGAATCACTTTAGTCTAATAAGTGAAGATAGAAGTAGAAGAAATACAAAATTCTGTTTGCTCTTGCATGATCTTCAACTCTAGTTCAATGTTTCCAAGTAGAAATGTCTCTGCTTCCTACTAAGTGGCTTCATAAAACAGATTTAAGCACAAAAGCATAATAAGTAAACCACAAAGCAAAGGTATCCAGCTCATTCATAGCTAAAAATTTACAATGGATACAACCAGCATTGTCCGTGTCAAAGTCATAGATTCTGCTATACTCCTAAATATAACTGATACATATTATTGCTCCAGGAATGGATAGACAATCTTTTAAAACCAGCATTGAAATATGCTGATCTTTCACAATGTTATTACCGCATGTGCAATTTAAATATGAAATACAGCTATTCATGGGTAAGAGACAAGGAGTAGCAATTCATCACTCTCTTGATCCACACAGACCTGTAAAAGACAATCTCCTTGGGGAAACAGAATTATTGAGGATAGTTGACACAAAGAAATACAAAATTGATCACAAATAGTGTAAACTTAATAATCCAATATGTTTAAGAATCTACCCTTATCTTTAAAAAAACAAATTTACGCATGCAACTAACTCAAAGCTAAACAGACCTAAAGACGAAATAGCATAGAATGCCAACACTTTTCTGTTGTCAATTCACAAACAGATAATTAATAGTAAAACTATGCTCTTTAGATCATGGAAATATTCTAAATCACACTTCAGGGGATATTGCGCACTTGCAACAGTTTCCAGTTCTTTTTTGTTAATAAGCCAATTCTAAAAAAAAAAAAAAAAAAAA
>NW_010126902.1:0-13823 GCF_000699245.1 Pterocles gutturalis | reverse complement strand
GAGAGTGGTCTAGCAATGACTTCCGCCAAGTCAAATACAAAGTCCTTGTGATTCAAATGAAATATTGTGTTAATATTTCAACAGGGTGAAAAACATGTCAGCCCTTTCTTTTTTATCTCTGGTATGCCACTTCTGGCTGTAGTATGATCTTCCATGTAGTGGCAATGTCAGATGACACGCTTTATCTTTTTTTTCCCCAGTATCTTGCCTTCCATGCTATAAATCACAGTCTGGAAAACTTACTGTAGCACAATATAGATTTGGAATAGAATAGAATAGAATTTAACCAATTTCTCATTTACTTTGCTATTTTTGAATCCAAAAAGATGCATCATCTACCTAAAAATTTGTGAAATTTGTCATAATTCTCTCTGAGCCACAAACTCAGTAAAATGCAACTGAAACTTCTTCTGTTTTTCCAAGATGGCAACATCAACCTGTTTTTTTGTTGGATTTGGTTTTGGTTTTGGTTTTCTCCTCTTTAGAGAAAACAGCATGAATGAACAGTATTCTAAAAATGGCCTAAAAGCACACACTGACTTGGCCAAGTTAGACAGAAATTTTGCAACTGCTCCTATTTGGTTTGGATCAAAAGTAAATTTTAAAATACAAATAAAGAGGTTTTGGCCATTTTAAACCATCTTGGTTTTACATTTTTTCATGGGACAAAATTGTTTATAAATAATTTCTGCAGCCAAACTAGATCAACATTCTAAAAAAGAAAATTTAGTATACATATTTTATCCTCATTCCAGTCTATCAAACTGAAGGATTCTGGAAACACTAGATACTAGGTACATAAATGAATTTTATCAGAAGAATCCCTGAGGCTTGTCTTCTGAAACAGAGAAGAGAAGAAATAGTTACCATATTACTGTAAAGACCCTGTGCTTGTGTGAGGCTGGCAGATGTTCTCAGGTAGTGTATTGCATTTTAGTTATACCAAAAAAATACCAACCAAATCAGAAGAAGCCAGAGAATTACATTGTCTCTTAACAATATAGTTTACCCTGCCTTTGTTCTCTATATTAAAATTGGTATCTAATCCCTTGCTGAATTCTGCTTTTACTTGTTAAAGTTCTAATTCAAACAGGTTTAATGCCAACCCAACTGTGTCTTGCTTAATCTTATATGCTGCGTAGCAATGCAAGAGTACAGGCAGTTAAAGGAGTGGAGCATCTCCTCTGAGGAACACCTCAGATTAGAAACCAACACAGGATGTCTTTCAGTTCATGCTGTTTTCAGCTTCTCTAATTTTTCATTCATATAATGTTGCAGGAGTCAACCGAGTTTATTCTTATGAGACAGAATAGCAAAATGTAATGTTAATTCAGAGACAAACTGAGAGATTTACAAAACAATTGGTGGAGACATTGGTGGAGTAAAAGTATTCACATTGAGGGAAGTTATCCCAAAGCACAGGACTGTTGATGTGGAGTTTAAAAATCCTACTAAATGCTACAAAGGTCACTACTAGTGGTTTCATGAACAGTTTCAAAGGCATACCTGCCTAAGATATCTATCTCAATCAGATAGAGGAATTGCTTTTACACCCACTGTTGCCATCAAGCTTAATGTTAACCAAATATGTTTTGGCAGTCAGGGGCCAGTGACATGATCTTGTACGTGAAGATGTGGAACTGGATATTCTTATACTGAAAAAAATCTCCCAGGTATCTTAACCTCACAGCTATATTGCTGAAATAAGTTTATAACTTGGTGGTGAATTCAGATAGTACAGTGTTGAAAAACCTATGGATATGAGAAAATTAATGGTTTTGTCTTGAGGGAAGAATTTGTATGGTATGCAATAAATAAGATACAGAACCCTACACTGAACAACCAAAAAAATATTTTGATTATTCATTCATTATCTGAATAGTGTCCTAGTTAGCTCATTGAATCAGCTGTAAGACCTATAGGAAAAAAGCAACATTCCACTGTATAACAAGGAATATTGTAATATGAGAATAAAAACCAATCTTAACTCTGTCAGCCTTAATCCTGCACTTACAGAGCTTCTGGCACTAGATTTCCAAGCTTAATAATGTTCTTTTCAAACTTACCTTTATGTTATACGTAAAATGTAGGATGGGAGTCCATGGTGTAATTGCCTAACAACCACTTTACAAAGTGAACACAATAAAAGATCTCTCTAAATATTTTATTATACCTTAATAGTCTAAGCACAGTGTATAAACTTGGTTGTCATATTGATTCTTGGTAATCTAATATTTCAATTAATAATGAATGTGACTGGTTTAAAATATTAATGCAGTAATACAATATAAAATATTACTGCATTGGCCTACCTGACCAATGCATTGCAACATGTAAAATGAAGTAGAAATCTAGTAATGGATACATACATTATTCTTTTATACAAAGTATAATAGAACCAACAGCACAAATCAGTTCTTCCTTGTGAGAGCTGGATGTAAGCATGGGTTAAATACTTTATAGCTTAACCGACCCACTGCATTCTAACCTTTTGCTGTTTTCTATGTTACCGACACAAAAATTGTTCATGAATGTTAGTTCTGATGTCATCTTTTCAGTGTAGAATTTTATGATATGACTTTTAGTAGGATCCATCTACATATATATGTCAAAAGGAATTGCATATCTTCAGAACAGATATATGATGGAATTTGAAAAAAAACAATAAATTTGAAATGTATAACCAGAACATTATGGGGTGCTGTGTTTAAAGATCAGTCAACAAAGTAAATAAGTAAATAAATAAATAAAAACCATAATCTGTATTCAATTTCTGTCCTGACTGTAGATTTTTATGGGTATCTTTTCTGAGCTTTAATATTTTGCTTAATTTTGAAATTCATGTCATATTCATTACTAATAGTAATATTAAGCATATCTTAAAATGGTTCCTGAATAGAAATGGAGTTCTGAATTGCACCTGGGCTTCATGAGGGACTGATCACATATAGAAAATTATCTGCCTAGACAATTTCTTCTTAAGTTCTGAATTCTTTTTTGAATTTATTTTTACTTTAGTTTAATTTTTATTACAGAATGGAATCCTGCAATTTCTCATTCTCGTTTATGTTTTTTATTTCTTAAAGTAATCAGTACAGGAATTTACTTTGGCAAAGGTTAACACGTTACCTATTCATGCTAATAAGATCAGAAGACGAAAAAATGTAACCTAACCAATTTTAGATTTTAAGGGTTCCTATTGGATATTGAATTTATATTTTTTTTAACTGTTAATTCTTTGAGACTATTAGGGTAGAAAACAATTTAAGTGTTTTATTTCTATCAGCTTATGTATCTTTGCCTCTTCCTGTATTGTAGATGTTCCTGATTTTGGAACAAAATGTTTAATAAGAATGACTGCAACTAATACTTCTCCAGTGTCAAGTCACTTGCTTTGACATTGTTTTATTGTGTGTCGAATACATAACATTCTCCTTTCCACTAGTGGACCACCTTGAAAAGTAGTAACACTCTCTATTTCTAAGACTTCTAAAAACACTATCATTCTTGGTAAGATGCAAAATTTGACGTACATGCATACATATACATATAAATATATATAAATATTTTCAGACACACATATGGTAAATATATAGATATTATTTATAATGCACATTTTAAAATAATGTTCAGTATGGCATAGTATATGGTACTATAATATGATATCATAAGAATACATTATATTGCATATTGTATTATATTATATTTTTATAATTATGATGAGTACATTATGTTATAGAATGAATTATATTTATATAGTTATAATGAATATATATACTGAATATACTAAATGCAGAGTGCATTTGTTTATTGCAAAAATAATGAATTAAATATTAAATAAATCTTTGTAGCTCGATATGTAAACTTGAATAAGGATGTAAGTTTCTAGCAGTCTATAATTGTTCTTGAATATTTAGGTCCCCATGTAACAAAATTAGCTTTTCATCAGTTTACTATTGTAATGCTTCTTCTTCCAAGATGTTATTGATGTGCAGAACTATGAGAAACATTATTGATATGGATATCTATGGTAACAAAATTCTTCTATCCAGTATTACTTCACATGAATGTCTCTCCCTGCAGGTACAGTGCAATTGTGCAAAGAAATCTCTCAATTATATATTTTGATGTATTCACATATCAAGAGGTTCAACTTCCTTTTAAGAAAACGTAGCAATTTTTGTTTCAAACTGTCTATCTCTGCAGTCATACATAAGAGCAAAAATATTTATTAAATATGAAGACTTCTGCTAGTTTTTAATTTTATTTTATTTTGATAGAAGCCATGGAAAATATTTAAACAATAATATTTTTAGTTAAACTTTCAGTGATTTCAGCTCATATATATTTCAATATCTATATGTTCCCCTCAAAAACATGCAATAATACTTTCATAGGTAACAAGTTTTTCACAACCATTGCCCCACTAAATTCTGTGGCTAAAGAAATGTGAGAATACATGTCCTGGTTTCAGCTGGGATGGAGTTAACTCTCTACATAGTAGCTAGTGAGAGGCTGTGTTTTGGGTTTGTGCTGAGAAGAAGGCTGATAACATACTGATGTTTGCAGTTGCTGCCAGGACAGCCAAGGATTTTTCAGCTTCTCTGCTGTGCCTGTGTCTGCAGGTGCAGGAGAAGCTGGAAGGGAGCACAGCCCCAATTATGAGCCTAGGATTGGACCTTAGGTTTAGAATTGACACCCAAACTGGCCAATAGCATTTTCCATATCGTGCACGTCAGGCCCGATATATAGATTCTGTCTGGAAGTTGTCGCTCTTGTGTGGGGTCATTTCCCTCCAGGTCGCCCCTCTCTCAGGATTGTCTCAGTCTATTGGACACTAGGACTCTTATCTCTGTTTTGGGACTGGAGTTTCCAGATTCTCCCTGTTCTGGGATCATTAGCCGGGAACAAGCCGAGCTTTGTTCATTGGGTGGTGAGCAGTATCATTGTGTATCACTCATTTGTACATTTGTATACATATTAGTATTATTATTATCATTGTTACTGTTATCAGTATTATTGCAGCTTATTAAATTGTTTTTATCTCCACTGACGAGTCTCTTTTCCCTTTACCCCTTTAATTCTTTCCCCCATCCCTGGGAGTGGGGAGGGTGAGTGAGCGGCTGTGGATTTTGCTGCCAGCTAGAGATTGAAAACCAGGACAATGCACAACAGAAGTCTATCTCAGGCTGTCAGGTATGATTTTCCCATGTGTTCTTATTACATTAGGAATAGCTCATTTACTAACAAAAAATCAGGCAATATATTTAAATTTATTCCAGCTTTGTTACTCCTGACCAGTGCGTTCAAAATACTAAATTAACTAACTGCATCTTGTGGAGATTTCTGGGATGAAGGAGGGAAGTGGGCCTTGAAATAATGAGAAAAAAAAAAAAAAAATTCCTGCATCCATAGGTATTTTCCTAATGGAAAAAACAGCAAAAATTTGAATGCAAGGAATGAAGTTGTAAAGAGAAGAGGCAAGATATCAAAAATATCATGTGTCACTAAACATTTTTTCCAAGAATTGCAAGCCAATATTATTTTTTTAAAAAATATATATTTCCAAGCTTGCCACAAGTTTCTCTTGTTCACTTCGTATGAAATCATGCAGTTTCAAAAGGCCAGGTTGGCCACTGTTACAAATTGTGAGAGGCTCCTGGAAGATCAAGAGCTCTTCTCCAGTGCTCAGCTGTGTGTCAGGGATAAACTAGCTGACATTTGCTACTGGAGAGTATTATTTCCATGCTGTTATCTCATGTTATTATCCCTAAAACAAATAAAATACACCATGCAGCTCACTATAAAATCTGCTTCATACTAAGTACCTTAAAAGCCTTGTGTGCTGATTAATGTGTAAGAATGGTTAAATATCTTGAGTTTATCGCTTCTTGAGGTCTTGGAAACAGGATACATTGTATTCTGATAGTTATTCCCATTTCTCTCTTCAGTGCAGTTCAATGTTAGCATTAAGAAAAAAAAAGTATTTACCAAAAGTAAAATATAAATCACACCTGTTACCTACTAGTTCAAGAGGGTTCTTTCCTGTTTCAACTAATAGCTGTGAGGGTGGTTGTACAGTTGTATCCAAGAGCTTCATCCTAGTTATTGTTATCATCAAGGGGGATCATGGTGTTATACTGTATGCAACTTCTCATTGAAAACTCTCCATGTGGTGGTTTTCACATTCAGATAGTTCTGTTACAGTTTTCAGTTCTCCACAACCTAAACAGATCTGGTTTAATACTCTTAATCTGGAATTATTGACTGTTCCACTAATTTAAAAAATGCTAGTATCCTTTTAGAGTGGCACAGGAAACTTCCTCTTTTCTGGAACACAAAAGAAGCTGTCAATGAGTCAATGACTGTGCTGGCACTTAACCCTAATCATTAATCCATTGTGAAATAATTTTCTGGGGGGAGGGGTGGGGCTGGGGGGCAAGATTCAAGTCTCAGTATGTAGCTTATATGTTCTCTGAATTGTATAAACACATATATTTCTAACTTGATTTGATAGATTAGCATGTTTTTCATTGTCTTGGTGCTCTTCAAATGACAGGGGCACTCTACTCTGCATCCATTATTCACCCCAGAGATGACTCCCAGACCCAAAGAGTTGAGGAATACCATGGTTTTCATTGTTATGGAATACTTTTTAGGTGTTGACTTCCTAACTGAAATGCAAAGTTTTCTTCATAGAAAGGATTATATGGCTGCATAAATCTTTGTAAAAGTCCATTAGTGTTATTTTCAGGAATAATCTAAGTAAAAAGCATCTTGAGTAAGTGGAAGCATTAGTCCAGTTATGTCTAAAAATTATTCTATTGATCATGAGCCAAAATTGAGCAACACAATGATAATGCCACCACATATGGACGAGAAATATTTTTTTTTTTCTTGGTAGGCTATCCAAGAGTTTGTGAAAATAAAGTCATTAATCTCATTCAATCTTGCTGGTGTCATATACATGCCAAAAAAATGTTTTCACTTTTTTATGGGGATAAGGAACCAGAACAGTGGGACACATAATTCTAGGCCATTGAATAATTCTTATCTGATCTTCATGCCAGAATTTCAAATATAAAACATACTGAAGTAAAAAGTTGTGGGAACCTCACTTCAACAGTTTGGCAGGTTTGCACAGTGAGGAGAGAAGAAGCCAGGAACCATGTGGTCTGTGAGATGAAGGACATTGTCTTTAGAATTTTTTCTCAATAGAAGCATCAACACCTGATTCAGAGGCATTGTAATCTCATCTGTTTGTGTCAAGAGCAACAGGCAGTCTGCCGGTAGACAGAATAACTAAGAGGGCTGGACACTTGAAATAAGTCAGTAAAAAAATGAAGATAGTAACTACGTCTATAAAGAATCAAAGATTTTGCCAGTGGAATTTATTACGCAAAACAAGGTCTCTTCCAGAGGAGATTCCTTAAGGGACTCTGATTTAAGTTTTCTATGACTGTGGTACAGGGATCCAAAAAAAATCAATGAGGCTGAAAGAGACTTAGAGATTCCTGGGACACTGAGGGTCTTTCCTGCATAGAAAGATCACAGTAGCATTGAGGGAACGTTGGTTTGAAAGCACCTCTGGAGGCTATCTAGTCCACAGTCCTGACCAGTGCAAAACTGTGTCCACTTCTAGACCAGTCAGCCACGCCTTTGTCTAGCTAAATGCTCCAAGAATGGAGACACACAGCCTTTCCAAGAAACCTATTCTGGTTACAGCCTGTACTAACTTCTTAGTGAAGGATATTTTCTTACTGTCCAACCTAAACTTCCCAAGATGCAATGTGGCTCTTGCCCCTTTTTGCATTGTTTAGCACAACTGAGAGGAGTCTGGCTGCCTCAGTTCTGAAATAACGTTCAGGCTGCTATTGAATCATGTCTCAGACACAGCCTTGCCAGACTAATCAAACCCAGCTACCTCAGACACCCCTCATATATCATGTGCTCCAACCAGCATGGCAGCCTTCTCTCCACTTTCTCCACAGACCTCTGGGGAATGCAAAACTGTACTCAATATTTGATATGCAGCCTTTCTAGCTCTGGGTGGAGAGAGATGATAACTTCTCTGGATCTGCCAGTCATGTTGCTTCTATCGTGGCTCAGTGCTAGATTTTGCCTGTTTGCCATGGAATTGTATTGCTGAATACAAATTCAACCTGCATTCACTGTAATCCCCAAGTCCCTCCCAGTAAGGCTGCTGCCTGGCCAATTACTTCCCCACTTGTACTGATTCCATTGTCTTTGTTTGAAGAGAGCATGAAGATATGAACAGTAATAACTGTACAAATGTTTGCCACTTACAAGGGGGAGACTTTTTCAGTCCTTTTAGATGATATGTGAATTATTTAATTCCACAGATTTCTAAAAAGCCTAAAAATTTATTTCCTGAGAATAGGAAAACCCAAATTGTTTGGAGTCCAAGACCATGGTCTGACTGAAGCAAAAAACTAATTTCAGTTTATCATAAGTATCAAAGGTTCTTCCTTTTATTTGTATCAGTGTTACACTTAGGCAAATTTAAGCCAGAGAACACTACTATAACCTAGAAGAAAAAAATCAGCAACAACCAGCAGCAGCAGTTGTAAGCCACTGTATTTTACTTAGTAATATACCACTTAGAAGGTCTTCCATTGTTTTGTGGTTTGGATTTGGTTTGTTTTTTTTCTGAGGTGGTTTTAGGGGTATTCTTTTATTTTGAAGGCTGGTTCTTTTTCTTTCTTTTTGTTCATACATTCCCATGTAAAATACATTGGTTTTAACTGATTACATATAAACTAGAAAGGATATACACAGCAATCTAATTTAATCAGCTCTAAATGTTGCTGTTGAATATTACAGGCACATTCATGGAAGTGTTCCTATATCTGCGAAATTTGGAACCTGGAAATACAGGTTAATTTAATGTCCTCTTTACCTACTGTGGGAAAGCCCCAGCAAACTACACTAAGCATTTCAACAGCTGAATTGTTATCTGGAGCTTACGGGCAATTGGTAGTACAATACTGTAATTACATATACACATACACAAACACATATACACACACACACATATACACACACATGCATGCACACGTGCACAGAAAGATGGCTTGTGCCACTGGGTTACTGCTCACTGAAGTGAAATCAACAGAAGTCTTGCCCATCAATTCCAAAGAGTTAGCATTTTTTTCCATTAAATTTGTTGTTCGTGTAAGGAATAACAACATTATCATATGTGACGCTAACCTTCAAACTGATATTTCTCCCTCATGAGGACTTAACAACAAGAAAAATTTATCTGGTCACAGCATCTGGATGTTTCCTCCAAGAGAGGTAAAGCACAGTACTTTAAAAAGGAATTCCATGTACACTTTTGGTGTGAAATGTGAGATATTTTATGTATGATAGCTCTTGGCTGTCTCAGCAGAAAAAAATGAATACAAAGGAGATGTTAATGTAAAGTCTTTACAATCCTATCTGTCCAGCTCACTAGAACTGCAGTTTGCAAACAGTGTTTTGTAAATTCTGCAGTGATTAAAAATAAAACAAAACAAAGAACCCTCATAAATTTCAATATGGCAAAATTGTTAAAGTTAAACTATTCATATTTATAGTTATATGTCAATCTAATCACTATTTTCCTAGGCAGGAATTAAATTATTTAGCAAGAAGTTAGTTTCCAAAATATCTAAATGTTTTAAGTTTATATCTGGTTTACTTTACTAGAAGTTGCCCTGCTCCTAAAATATAATAATTCATACTATGGCATATATTTTCCCTTTTTTAGAAAAAAGTATACAGAGAATAAATTACATTTACATCATGATTTCTCAAAATTTAATGCATTTGTTCTTGTTTAAATCAGGTATACTGCACAGTAATGACAATTGTGTCTTACAAATTCTAATTGGAATTGTTGGTATATAAAGATATACATTTTGCTAAAACAGAAAAACTGAAAAATATTCTACTATTGGAATTCCAAAGTTTTATCTTTCTATTACAGAATTTTAAGCTACAATCAAGAATTAAACAGGGCGTATATATATGCGATGTGAGTAGATAATTAAATGTACAGGAGTAATGTGGACAGCAATGCAACAGTAAATGCGGCAGAATTGAGTCCTTCCCTTTCCTCTCACCACTACACTTCTCATAAAGACAAAGTTCAAGAGGTTTGCTCCTTGAAGTTAATTCCAGGTTGGAGAATCATGTGTCACAGTTATGTTACGGAATAGTATTCTGCTCATATTTGGCTCTCATTATTCATCTTTCCATCTGCTCTTTTTTGTATGCTTTCTTCCTCACCATTAAGTGTAGTTCTCTGTTGGGGTCCAAATAAAGTAGATTCATTGTTCCTCAAGGACAGAATTTACATGTTACTTTATCGATGAACAATTTAAGAGCCTGGTTGGATGCCACTGGGCATCAATTACAATTCTTGCAAGGACCTGGCATGAATTTACTCACGATTAATGAGATGTCAGCAAAGTTGAAAGAAATGTATTGATGTCCAATAGCAAAGTAATCAGACCTTCACAAGGCCAGGTAATATGAACATCTTTCAGAGAGTTTTCATCTATGTTAAATGCCACGAGTGGATTCACTATGCTACACAAAGGGAAAGAAACATGCAAGAAAGAAGTACAATACTGGTAACTTCCAAATGTTAAATTAAATGCAAATATAATTAATCTATGAAAGTGTAAGTTTTGAGGTATGTTTTTGTAGTTGTAGATATACAAATATACACAAACTTGAATACAAAAATGTCAGCTTTGAAGATTTTTTTTCTGATTTTTTGTCTGGGTCAGGCAGAAGGGAGGCTTTAAAAGTCTAGGCTTTGGGCTTTGCACTATTCTGTTTTAGGCTTTTCTTCTCTATGGCAGAACCTAGTGCATGGGTTTCATAGGGCATTTGTGAGCAGAGAAAACAACAAATCAAGACAATGTGAAAATCTGGACAGGAATTTTTCCAAAACTTCAAATGCAAATATGCTTCTGAAATGCTACTTTCCTCTAGAGTATAAACCTGTGACTGGGCTCTAAAAGTGGTTTTGGTATGTAAAAGTGACAGAGCCTAGGTTCTGGAATCCATTCATAAATTATGTGTAAACTTTTATCTGAGAAAACTGAGAAGTTCTCAGATTTTAACCAATGAAGCAGTGGTACTGGTACGCAACTTTAAACTTGGAAGTGAGACTAGGCTTTTAACTCCTCTTCAGCCCAAGAGGATCTGGATCCTCTCCCGCAGTAACTTGGTCAGAGACATCTGCATGCATTCTCCTGCCCCATAAATCTCAGGGATCAGAAGATTCAAGTCACCGGGTTTCTTTCTTACTCCTAACTATAAGAATGAGTATTGAACCACTGGCATTCTTCCTATTGCAGCTGTCTGGCCAAACTCAACTGAGAGAAATTATACAAAATTTTAGAGCCAGAGAGTAGAAACATATGTTTGCTGCTACAGCAAATACATTATGAGCTTGGAGGTATTCATGCTGTTAACATTTTGCAAGCAGAGAAACTTGAGCTAACTATTACTTGATATGAGAGGATGAGAGAGACTCTAGATTAAAGTTAATGGTTACAGTTATTTTTCACTTAGTTATAATCACAGTCATATTCTTACAGTTGAAACTCACTTCTCAGAGAGAGATTTCTATTTGCATTTAAGTGAGCTAGTTGAAAAATAAAGTGCCTTTGTTGAAAGAAGTGCTTAAAAACACTAATCAAGAAGAATACTGCTCTGTCCTAGAAGACCTTCTAAACAAAGCTGAGGGAACAAAAGTGCATAAGTAATTAGGTCCATCAAGCCACATTTTTAATATAAGGGCCAAACATATTTAATATAACATGATTTCACTGTGGATAATGGTGGTAACAGGAATACAAAATTGTGAATGCTATTGAAGTGTTTACAAAAATGAGAAGCCGTTAGAAACCAAAGCAACATCTCTCCACTGTATGTGCTCAAATGCATCAAAAGTGCCCATTTGTTTAAAACTAAATCTAAGTAATGATGCATGAAAATTTCCTGATGAACTACAGCTTTTACTTTCCTCCAATTAAAATGGAAATAAGGAAGAGATTCTTTGCATATGCTGGAACATCAGCTTAAAATGAGTTCCCCAAATTTCTTAAGCTGTTTGATACTATGATTGGTTTTAAAAAGCAGATACCTAATTGATTAGAGTATGCATTGCATTGTGGAGCATCATGTAAAAATTCTTTGATATTTAGTATTCTTATAATGAAATTTTAACTAACTCTCACTGCTTCAAGATAATAATGAGACCATGATAGTAAGTCTCAATAGGATTTTCCTAGCAAACAATATTTGATGTCATATTAAGTTAAATGTCTTAAAAAAGGATTTGATTACTCTAACATTTCTTTTCAATTTTTAGTAATATGATATCAATGAAGATACATGCTTAGCAATTTAGATACATGTCCACTGTTGTATAGTCCACTTAAATACATAAATGTTTTCATAAGGAATTGGCAGTTGGTTTTATTTGGATAATGAATACAGAAATAAATATTTTTGAGATTAAGAAAATTAACATTTAGTATTTACTTTCAGAAAAGTACACAGACTAAAATATTTCACTTAATCACTTCAAAGATTTAAAATTTGGTCATAGTCCCAAACTGAGAAACTCCAGAGAAATGTAAAACATTTTATCTGAACAAAAAAAAAAAATAAATCTAATTATTTCTGCAGTCTTTGTTTCCCATGTATTATTGATAACAACATTGATGGTACATAGCTGGGCTTTTTTTTACTGTTATGGTCAGTGAAGTCCTGGCAGATTAGTGTTCAAAGACTTTTTCTTCATGACCACCCTGAATTTGAGCTTGAAAGAGGAACAAATCCTTACTCTACATAAGATGTTACACTCTGAGTGAACATTTACAAAATCCCCTTATGTTCAAAACGTACTACACATCGAACTGTGTGATATCACGCTGGCTATGACTACTGAAAATGACTGCAAATACAATCCAGGATTGTGCCATTTAATCCCCGATTTAAAATCCTTCCAAGGAGACAGCTAAACCCCTCCAACCCAAAACATCCTTGGGCATGCATTTCCTTAATTATTGTTACTTTATTTTAATTCTGCACTACTTATTGTCTCAATTGATATGCAAAAAAAAAAAAAAAAGATGAAATAAAATGTACCTGCAATTCTGGCTGACAGAAGAAACAACATTCAGCAACATGCTGCAAAGATACTGTTAATGCAACCCAGATAACCAGCAGCTGTGGTGAAAAGAAGGAGGAGCACAAAGATATTTAAGCTGGAATTATTGCTTCTTGTGAAGAGAATTAAGGGAAAAATCTGGGAAAAACTTAAACAAAGAAAAACAAAAACTCTGAAACCTTCTTCCCATGTTTCTATGAACCACTTGCAGAATATATATGGTTATATCAACTGCTGTTCACATGGAACCCTGCTCCTTCTCTGGAGACATTCAAAGCCCGCCTGGATGCGTTCTTGTGTGATCTGATCTAGGTGTCCTGCTCCGGCAGGGGGATTGGACTAGATGATCTTTCGAGGTCCCTTCCAATCTCTAACATTCTGTGATTCTGTGATTCTGTGATTCTGTGATATCAGAGGAATACCGATGCTATCCAATGTATTACCAACGCTATTCAATGTATTCATCAACGACTTGGATGAGGGAACAGGGTGCACCCTCAGCAAGTTTGCTGATGATATGAAACTGGGAGGAGTGGCTGACACGCCAGAAGGCTGTGCTGCCATTCAGCGAGACCTAGATAGGCTCGAGATTTGGGGGGGAAAAATTCAATGCAATTTAACAAGG
>NW_010126901.1:0-1177 GCF_000699245.1 Pterocles gutturalis | reverse complement strand
GGTATATTCTTGGCTGGTTGTAGAATGAGGTTCAGCATATTGTCCAGGTTTAACCAACACGAGGGAAAAGCAGAGATGCAGAGTAACACACTCGGTGCACCAGGCAGAGCCGCAGCATCAGCTGGAGTTCACCCACTAATCCCTGCACTGATATGGGTGTAAGGTCCTGGGTTTTTATTTCTACTTCTGTGTCCTTGCCTTTTTGTGAGCCTATGGGTGGACAACATAAACGAAAAGCCAACCCATTTCTAGACATTTCTATAGATAAAAGTACATATTCAATTATATCTGGAACCGTGGTTAGAAACATGGTACCAATAGTTGTTGTTATTCTGCTTGCAGGACGAATGCCTTAGTCCCAGCTCTCCAGCCCAGGCTTCCCGCACCCAGCCTGCCTCTGCGCGTCACTCCGATCCTGACATTGAACTCACAACAACCCGGACCGAGAAGACTGCCAAAAAAACTCCCGCTATTCTTCTTCATCCTCACTAACAATTTGGTAATGAAGTATTGATTTCCACTCCCCTGCTTATGGACGATATTAGATTTTCATTGATAAACTGCACTGGGGCTGTCTGGTCTCCACTGTCCCTTTTTGCTGTCACTAAAACAAAGTGCCACTGAAGTAAGATAATGACTGAGAACATTGATGTACTTATTTCGTCAATTTGTAACACTTGACAGGAAAAAAAAATTCTTCATAGTTTAATGTCCAAGTGTGCTACACAAGATGCAGTCACACTGGAAGCTTTACTTTTCATGGTAATGTCCATTTCCTATTTATAACCCCTTTGGGATAGTTTGTCTAAAGGAAATGTTTCTATTCTGTGCAGCTATTACTGTTGCACCTGGGTTGCCCAATCCAGTCATTGCACTAGGGATCAATACATCACAGTAAGTACAAGAATTATTAAGTTAAAACAGATTCTGAGCCAAAAAACCTCTGAACAATGTTAATCTTCTGTGCAAGTTGTTCAAATAGTTATGCTTAACCATGTTGCTGCCAAAGATTTGTTTGAAATGGATTATTTTCTGTTTGTTTTATTCCTTAGATATATATATATATTTAAATCTCCATTACGGTTTATGATGAGACATATGCGATGGAGTGATTTTTAAACAAAAGTACTATTGTTAGATTATTGAACGTTATATAAATATAGATATATCTATATAT
>NW_010126900.1:14050-27006 GCF_000699245.1 Pterocles gutturalis | reverse complement strand
TTTAATATAATATAATTACTGTGTAATTATTTTTTAATTCCTGATATTCGGTCCTGTTGTTGTTTGTTGTTTCCTGGTTCTGTCCTGCCTATCAATATGGGCAGTCAATAAGTGCTGTGAAAGGCTAGGAAAATTCTTATAGAAAGAACAATATGTACTGGGAAGATGATTGAACCTGTCCCAAAACTTGAATTGGATTTGAGTGCTGCCATGACATAATATGACCTTGACACAGAATTAAACATGATACCACTTTTAGCAGAAAGATCAAGGAGTTAGAGAAGGGGAGGTTATAGAAGCTTTGATTGTGAAGAGCTGCTGAATATAGCTGAGCAGTTCTTCAGCCAATATATAATTTAATGTTATTTGTGGTTTTAAATGTTGGAATGGCCCATCTATAATGTATAAAGATTAAATTACATTTTGTCTTGTTTTGTACAATCGTGTTACCTATAGTATTTAGAGATCCAGTGTTTAATTATTCTTCAGCTAACATTGCAGTTGTCTTTTTGCCCGAAAAGGTAGCCCTCAAATTATATAATACTGTCATGCAGCTTAGTTGTTTTAAATGAAAATATTTACATTTAGTATAAATCTGAGGGATTTATGTAGACATATAAACTTCGTTAGTCTCTTGAGCTTATATGAGCTTGAATCTGATTTTTTTTCCTATCAAGTTTGCTAAGCCAGAGCAGGCGTTCAATCTACAGAATTAGCAGTTGCTACATGGTTCTCTGTGCACAAACAGTGTTGATGTGTTTTTAATGGCTTGATGAAAGTCGTAAATACCAAGCCCTGTAATACCAGGCTGTCAGGTACAAATATGTGAAGGTATTTACAGTTGGTTCCAGAAATGTTTGAAATAATTACTAGAAGAATACTTTAGGCATCAAGTTTGTCTTTTCTGTTACAGAAACTTAAAAATACTTGTGATAAAAGAAATAATAAAGACTGATGAGTCCTTTCAGAATTAACATCTTGCAGCTCATACCCCCTGAGCTTAGTTTTATGGGGGTTTTTGTTCGTGTGGTTTTGTATCTGAAAGAGAGGTTCCATATGAACGTTTTTCATTACTTAGTGTTTCAGTGTTCTCTCCAAGTCAAAATTCTACAAATCGAAATACATAAAATAAAAAAATTCACATGTCTTCATCTGTCAGAGTTGATGTTTTTTCTGAAAGGTAAGTTTGGAACAGAGGAGGCATATGTATACTTTTACTTCCTATTGAAAGGTGAATTCAAAGCATGTCTGTGTCTAAATTGCCACGTAGCTTTCCACTGCAACAGGTGCATCCCAAAGAGAAACTCAGGTTGGGAAGAGTGAGATGAGAAAAAGAGATCAGATAACAGACAAAAAAATATTCATGTTGAATTGAAATATATAAAAGCAAAAGAACAGATGAAATTGGAAGTGTGTATTCTTCATATTGCCTCAGTCTGTTGAAGTCATTCTGAGTTTATCCTTCAGAATGCTTTCATCTAACTTAGGTATCCTTCTTACAGTGACAGACTGGATATTGGACAGAGACCCACAAGAAGAAATACTCAAGGCATTCAAATTGTTTGATGATGATGACTCTGGTAAAATAAGCCTGAGAAACCTGCGCCGGGTTGCTAGAGAATTGGGTGAAAATATGTCTGATGAAGAACTACGGGCTATGATTGAAGAATTTGATAAGGATGGAGATGGAGAGAGTACGTGTCAGCAAACAAAAAAGCCATATAGTCTGTTCTTAATTTTCTCCCCTTTTCGAATGTGGATTTGTTGTGAAAATGTCCTCTTTGGTTTGCTTCTGAGAACTTTCAGCTCAAACTTAATTTAGCTTACAAATAATGGAAATAGTTGTTTTTGACAACTGCTAGTCCTGGAAACACATCTTGGAGTCCAAAAATTAATTTGATTTCTCAGGTTGATTCACCACTAACCCTTTTTCAGCCAAAGTCTATTAAAAAATTGGTGAGAGTGTAGTTGAAAGTGGAAGTAATTGGACTGATACATATCAGGTTCCATGTCTCTACATCACATTTTTTATTTCCTTATAAATCAGTAAAAGGATTAAAGTGCTAAGAGAAAACTCCATTCATTGACTAGTCAGTGTTTCTTAAGTGGTGATGTGTGACTGTTGTGATTTCAGTGTGTTAGTCAGACACATTTATTAAGCTAATAAATCATACTGGACGTACCCTGGGTCTATGCAGAGTCAGCTTGGATGGGTCTTCAGTGTACTTCTGAACCACAGAGTGCTGAAGAGCATAGTGTGAAAAATAGCTCTGGGCAATTGACAAGATCCGTATAGAGTGGGCTGCAGAAGGGATTTATTAGCTAGATAAATTAACAAATTCAACTTGATACTATTCTTATTAAGTCTTCGTGAACACTGAAACTTAGGGGGTTTTTCGTTAACTTGAAAACATCCTTATGTTTATAGCAGAAATGTTAGTACCTGAATTTCAGGGACCACTTGCTTGAGACCACATACATAAACACTACATTTTTTTTTTAACAGTCATCAAAACCTTTCTCTGAGTCTTTCTTTCAGGATGGTGACTTATGTCTGAGATTTCACTAGCAGTTCATCAACTTTTCCAGTTACATTAGTATTTCTACTTGTGAACCACTGCATCTGGTGGACTCAAAACTCTCACTATAGTGAAAAAACTTGTCAGCCTTGTGACAGACATCATCCCCTCTGTGCTGTTTGAGGTGGATGTTATTCCATACTTGAGAATGCAATTACTCAAGTACTAAAACAGCCCCTTTTCTTTCAAGAGGAAGGGGAGGACCTTAAACATGGTCAGTGATGTGGAAATATGAACCTTTTTTTCCATTATAGTGGAGTAAATACAGTGCTTGGAGACAAAAGACCACTAGTGAGAGGTCAGTGACTGGACTGCCAGAAGAGTGTTAATGTTGACAGTTATTACTGAAGTAAGCGTTGAGAAGAGGGTGTGATTTCCTTCCTTTTGGAGCTGTTGTTTTCTGCATATTTTTTTATGGTCTGAGGTCAGAGTTGTTTGATAAATCCATACCAGATAGTGCTGACTTTCCTGCACACTCCCAGTTGCATCTTCTCACCTGTTTCTTGCACTGGCAGTATCTGATCCCACAGGTGAGACGTTTGAGGGAACTACGCCAGGAGAAAACTTCATTTAGGTTTTTAAGTGGGTTTTTTGTTTGGTTGGTTTTTTTAGCTTAGATCCCTGAACTGTCTCACTGCTTGATCAGATTTTCTTGGAGCTGCATCCTGAGAAAATAGATTTTGTTTGTTCTCAGTGTTTCCTATAGGATAATTGAAGCAGGTCAGTATAGTGGAAGCTGCAGATTCTGTTTTCAGGCACCTGTGTATGTGTAGTGACACAAAGGATGGCAGCTGTGAATTCTGGTAGACAATAGGATACCTATTTACTTCCTTTCCAATAGCTGTATAGCAGGTGAGGAATGAAGCCTGTTTTCTCAATCTATTAGATTGATTTCTAGTCTAGGTAGATAGTTAATTTTGAGCTTGTTTTGCTTGTGAAGGGAGGACATTGCATTGCTACTTTACTTATTTTTTTAAGATTCATTTCACTTTTTTTTTTTTGGAAGGTGTAGCTGTAGAGGTGAATGAGAGTACAGGTCATCTGCAAGCACATTTTTTGCTGTGTTGCTCCCTTGGAGCTGTCAACTGAGTTGTCAGAATTGTGGATCAAGGATGGTTTTTTGTCGTGTGGTTATTTGGTCACTACAAGTTGAATGTAGACTATTAGCTCGTCTCAGGAAGGTTACTGAGTAATTATTTTGGGTCTCTGCTGCATTTTTTATTTCAGATTGATCAGCTAAGAGTGGGTAGCTCAGTTTCCTCTTATTGATTCATTAATTCTCTTTGTTAGAGCAGTCAAGTGCAAGATCGAATATGGAAGATTGACAGCATAATGTTTGTGTATGATCCCATTTATTCTTAAGGTTCTGTGTGTTTTCCGTTCTTTAAATAAAACTGATGATGTTTCTAGCTTTTTAAGATTTATACTGAAAAAGTAAATAATCCTGTGAATCACTGTTCCATTTAGCTTCAAACATCTGGGTCATGTAGAGAAATCTTGCTGTCATCTATTTCTCCTTTTTCTCGTGCCAAAAAAAATCTGAAACTGTTAGTTGCTAGCATTTTTAATTGATGCTTCAAATACAGGAGTAATAGCACTTGTGGTTTAACACCCTTCTTACATTTGAGAGATTGCCTTGCTCATATTGAAATAAGGTCTGTTGTGTGATGCCCAGACTACTCAAACCCTTGTGTTTCCAGCAAAACCACTGTACTGGTACACAGTACACAAGTTTCTGCAGAATGAAGTACTTTCAACATGTTTCTGTCTGCCTTAAAAAGATAAATAGTCTTATTTTTGTATTCCTGGTTTTAGGAAGGACTTCTGTTTTGGAGTGTGACTGTTTTTAGAAACTCCATGCTGTCAGTTCCTGCAGTTTTTGTCGCCTTATGTGGATGCATCTGTAGGAAACATGATCCAGTCTTAGGTCTCAGATTTTGTCATGGAATTAAGAAAACAAACTTCCACTGAAATAATACACTTCTTTAAATTTCCAGAGCCCAAGTCAATATTTTCTTCATATTAGCTGTGATACTAGTTCATTCTTTTATGATCATTTATGTCATGGAATTGAGGAAAATCAGACCCTAAGAAGGACTATGATTGCTTCTTACTTCGTTGTGCTTAGTTTGTGAATAGATCCAAAGTCCGAGGATGATTAACTGGGATTAACTGGGTTATTAGGAATTGTAACTACACTTCTCTTAGCAGTTTGTTTGAATGTTATAATTTTTTTTTGTCATTATGATACTGTATTTCCACTTTGCAGCATTGTTTTAACAAAGGTGTTTTAAACCAGAGAATATTCTGGGAAAGATGTTTGTGCTGTTATCGTGCTGTTCTCATACTGTTACTGTGATAAAGCTGTGGAAATGTATTTTAAAGTCTTAGAGACAACATTATGCTTATGTGTAGTAGAATATGATGTAACTATATGGTGGACTGATATTTCAGAGCATAGAGTCCTAAGCTTAACTAAATCTACTTCTTTCATAGTTTTTGATGTGTTGCAACAGGGCAGATTTAAGTTTATTTTTCTGTTCATTAGCGTAGTTGAATTTGTTTAATTTTCTTCTAGCTGTAAATGTAGCTCTTACTTTGCAGTGCTTTGTTTAGGAATAGCTGGGGCACATTATCTGGGACAGAATATTGTCAGGGAGAATTCTTTATACATGTCTGGTCTTTTCCATACCACTGACTTACTTTATAATCATTCCCCACTACTGTAATTAGTTGCAGCGTGAACATGTTCATCGGTTAACTCTTTTACAGTGTTTCTGTTTTAACATATGAGTAAGGTCAGTAGCTCAGGTATAAGTGCAGCAACATAATTAATGTCTGCTAATTAATTTATTATTATGACAATTTCTTCAAATACATTTGTGTAAAATTTCTGTTAATTATAACTGAAGAATGAAGAAAGTTCAGATGCAGTAAAGCTTGTCAAAAGTCCATTTTAATTCTAGCTAATTTATGGAATCATTAGTAAATGATCTTAAAATTCATTCTGTATTTGGCAAGTGTTATAGGTTTGAGAAAGGAATATCGTGGTTTTGGGGGAGGGGTTTGAATTACGATTTTAAGAATAAAACCAAATTTGATCGTAACTGGAGCTGCAGCATTGTTACTTGAGAAGCACTTATTAAATAAAATTTAAATACAATTTTTAACATTTTCATAAATCCTAAAAAATCATTATAATAAGTATTATGGCTATGCAAAACCATCTTTTTACATACTTTTCTCAGTGTTTTTTTTCTGTCTTGTTTTAGTTTTAGAATATTTTTACTTTCATAATTACAAATAATAGCTTGTTATATATGAACTGGATTCTGGCTTAAGTATTCTACGTAATTAAGCTTACATTCTGACTTTTCCTTTTACATGAAACCAAGAAGTGCAAAATCTCTGTTCTAGAACCCAAAAATGCAAACTTGAAAACCCTGATTAGTAATGGATCTGATGCAACAAATATGAACTGGGAGACCTTTAAGTAGAAAGTATAATAGAGATATGCTTTAGGTTCTTTTATTGTTTATGGATGTTTGCTGTTTGTCTAATGATTTTCTCCTTTTCTATAGTCAATCAAGAAGAGTTCATTGCTATTATGACTGGAGATATTTAGCATCAGAAGAAAAGAAATGAACTCAGCACAAAAGGGAGGAATCATTGGAAGCTTCCATTACTATGTTTTGTACTTCCATTCATTTCTGTAGCTGGAGTGATGCAGAAAATTACTTTCCTCACAGGACCAAAATGAAGACAGGTTATGCACTGATAGTTCAGTATTTTGTATAATGAAATATTATCACGAGAATAACTGATATATCATTTTAGAACAAGTAAGTAATGCTGCATTTCTTAGTGTTTGAGTACTCATTTGTAAAATAGGTTTGTATAGGATTTCCAAATTGTATCATAAGAACCTTTTGAGGTTGACTTTGTGTTAGCATTAGCTGTGGCCTTAGTTTTGATACATAAGGTTTGACGAACTTCCATTTAAATAAAATCTTCTTTACTATTGCTACTTGAAAGTCTTATTTTTGTAGTTTAATCTGAATGGAACTATAATGTAAAATCCTTCCAGGGACAGAATTTTTTTCATCCTCCAGGGACTTGTTCTTCCGCAGTTCTAGATGAATGGTAGCATTAAACGGGCAAGCATTTGCGTCCTTAAAGATGCTGTTTTATAGCTCTCTATTACCCGTATGTGATAGCAAAGGTAGGCAACTGTGCTTGATGATAAATTGTATCAAAAATGTACTTCAATCATCTGGATGTCAGCCACCAGCTCTCTTCAGTATCTACAGCTCTGAGAGCTGTGGAGACAATGACAACTGTTATGATGAGCAGATGCTCTTTCTGTCGTATTTAGTTAGAAGAAAAGCATCACGGGGAATGAACTCTTAAAGTAGTTGAAAAGACTGGATGTATTTCTAGTTTACCTGATGTCTTCTGGAAGAGTGCTTGTGGGCTGATCTTCCAGATTTCCTGTGTATTAGTTGTAGTTTCTTCTTTTTAAATTTCACTCTTGTTGTATTTCAAGAAATGTAACTTTAAATCTTGCTTGATCCTATAATTCATTTTTATTGTCAGAAAAGCAGCTGCTTTCTACCTGTCCTTAATCCTGGGGTTATGTAAGAGTCGGTTAGAAAATCAGCATTGTCTAAACCTTGTCATCAAGGACATGACACCCCCAGTTAGACTACAGTGTCCCTTCTTATGGATTTGATGTGTCGTGGGAGCAAGACCCATGACTCGGCAGGCCTGTTGTAGCAATCTAATATCATAAGAAAATCTCTAGGGTAAAGTAAAACACAATTGCCGCTTTCTGGGACAAAGGAGCAGCTGGCATGCAAAGAACTCATTTTCCCAGCAATGCACTCTGGTCCTGGTACAGAACAGATTGATGGGGGATGGAGTGAAATGGTCTCATTCCACGGCCCTGCCCTGTCCAAGACTATCCGTACCTCTGTAAGGATGGGAACAATAAGCCGCAGGTGC
The DNA here is from genome assembly GCF_000699245.1 of Pterocles gutturalis. Classification (NCBI taxonomy): domain Eukaryota; kingdom Metazoa; phylum Chordata; class Aves; order Pterocliformes; family Pteroclidae; genus Pterocles; species Pterocles gutturalis. The sequence goes on along the minus strand of NW_010126900.1, from coordinate 19,423 downwards.
CACGGGTATCCAACCAGAAAGATGGCAGACTCCGTGCCAATCTCTGTGACGAAATCTTTACGCCGAGGTGAACTTTGCTCATTATAATGTCATTATAATACCAAAACACACCTCCATCCCGAAGGCTACCTGCCTCCAAGGTAGATCACTCCCCAGGCACTCCTCTCTGGGCATACACAACGGTGCTACCTGGCAGAGGTGGAGACAGGAAAATGAGTTCCTGGGGAGAGGTGGGGATTCCTGAGGTAGAGGAGGAGCAAGGTGTGTAACTTTGTATAAAAGGTCATCCCCTAGCAACCTAAAGTTGAAGCCTTCCCCACTAAGGATCAAGGACGATCGTCAGGACCAGCAGGACGCTGCTGGCTCCGGGCCCGAGGGACGCCTTGGACTTGGTAGCTATATTCCTCTTTTCCTCTACTTTTCACTCCTTTATCTATCACACATTGCTTACAGACACAAAATAATAAAGTTTTTACTGTTTAACTGAAGCTAACCTCTTTTAGCGTGGTCACCTTAATTTTGCACTTAGACATCTCAGTAAAGAACCATCACGAGTCCTTAGTGGACAGTGACAGGTTATGAACAGGTTTGCTCTGCACAAACAGAGCTTGGGATTTATTTGAGACAGAATTTAAGGTCATTAAAGATAATAGATTTTTCCTATTATTTTTCAAGTGTGAATTCTAACATTCTTATCTGTGAAGTACTGTGTTGCTCTCTATTAAGCCATCAATACCAGTCCATTCATACGGAAGGCTATAGCAACTCAAAATGACTAGCAGTGGCTTCATATAACTGATCAAGTATTATGAGCAGACACCTCATGCGTCATACCCAGTAGGGCATGTGGCCATCAGCTGGGATTTCTGTGCTGGGAAATGTCATTCAGAGAGATGTCTTTTGTACAGCCTTTGCTAGGAAGGGATATTGTTCCTGCTAAGATATTTTCATTTTGGTTTTTTCAAGATTAATTATGAAAATATAATGGGGAAAAATGGTAAGGATAAAAATGTGAAATTTGTGGGAGTGAAGGAGTGATTGGTATTTGCCAGGAATTTTCAGTTTTCTTCATGTTCAGGTAATATTTCAGTCAAAGTTTGAGTAAAATCAGAGGTAGATTTTATAATCAGGTTCTTGCTCAAAAAGTAAACAGCACAAAATATTTGCATGAGAAGATTGGTGTTTATGGGCAAAAATTCTTCTTTATATAGTGTGAACATACTTTATTTCTTTCATATTAATTTCAGCATAATAGTTGGGAAAGGGGAAAAACAAGAGTTGAAGGATTCTGCCATACAAGAGAAAAACTTGCCTAGGAATAATTACAGCAACCTTCTTACAAGTCAAGTAAAATGCTTTAGAATCCAGTAGCAAAAAAACCCCTCATAAAATGTAAAACTTACTTAAAAAAACCACTCCCATTAAAAAAAGAAAAAACAAACCCAAACCCCACAGCCCAACTTCTAACCACGATTTTGCAATCTTAGCAGATTTGTTAGGTGAATATTCAGGGGAAAGGATTCTGCATTTAGGACTGCACCTATGGTGCTCGTCTTAACAAGTGTTTTCTAGGAACAGTACGGATATTGTCCACTTCAGTAGTTTCGGGCTTTATGTTGAATTTATGTAAACTATTTCAGGGACATTTTTATTTTCTGCAGACAGTGAAAGTGATAGAGAACTTAAAAGGTCCCTTAGTAGTAATTAAAAAACTTTTTCCCCTGAGAATTATACCCTTATTCTGAACGTGCCAGTTTTCTAATACTCTGCTGTGGCTGTTGAACAACTGGCTTTTACAGGTGTGTTGCTGTTCTGTTCCTCCATAGATAGCTGGTAATTATTTCTTGTTAGGTGTCACTTTCTGTTTGTAACTCTTCCAGGAAGATGCACTTTGTCTCTTCTGGATTGAGGCCTTACTTCTAGCTTTAGCAATGTATTGGAAAAACCTTATTTTGGTCTTAAAGATGTGTCAGCACTCGTTATGGGCTAGAGCACAATAGTGCAATGCTCCGTAAAGACAGGATGGTGAACTGGAGAGGTCTTGTAAATTGCTCAGACTGTAGGAGAGGCATAGAAGGAAAGAAAAAGAAACAATCTGTAGTATTTAGTGATATTGTCTCAATGTTTAGCTTTGCTTTTTATCTGCATTACATTGTTTGGGCATTTTTTTTGCATTCCGAAACTATACTTGTGTTGTGAAGCTGACTGGTGAGCTTCTTGTTGTTCTGTGTACTGGAGGTGTTGTAATTTCTGTTGTCTTTTCTTGATATTCACCGTCTGAGAGTAATTGTGGTAGACTGGAGTCCAGAGCTTGGTTAAGATCTAAGCTCTGAACTTGCAACTGTCTACTTGGCCCCAGCATCAGCTCCGTATGTATTGTGGGACTCACCCTGGTGCTTTTTGGTAGTTCTGATGGTATATAGGGTACACATTCACAGTTTTTGTCTTTTCCTTCTTTGTGTGATATCAGAGGAGGAAGAGAGTCATTTGGTGGTGCATTTAAGTCTTTGTCTGTTGTAGAATAGTATTAAGATTCAACAGCTGTCATTCCATATTTAAAAGCTGTTCTGTGAATGTGTGCCTTATTTATAGACTTGCAGAGGTGGGTTAGTGTTAAAATACTGATCTGGAGTACTTGGGACCCATGCTACTCTGTTGCCTCTGCTATGGAAGGTGGTGATGTCTGGTAGAAGTCCAGAAATGGCAGCTAAGGAAATGTCATAATCCATTGCACTAAAATTCACTGCAGCTTTTCTTTAAGAGTTTTCAGTAAGAACAGTTTAACTGTGCCAACTAGTCCATCGCTTCCCTAATTAATCCCACGTAACTTTAAAGAAATTTAAAACCTCTGAACGGGTGAAAATACCATGTCGGAGTGCACTGTATACCAAATGTTACTCTGCTGCCTTATTTTAGAACTGTCTTTTCAGTACTAAGATTATCACGTCAAACATTTTTGGCTGTGTTTATTCATGGAAAAGTTTCCGTGGCACAGTTAAGTCATCAAAAGTCATAAAATGCCGGTGTTAAGGTTACATATGCCCATCTTGTGGAGGCTCTGCCTGAGTTGAGAAGCACCTCTGGAGCGCTCTGCTGATGTGGCCATCCTCACCATATGCAGCAGAGCCTTGCTTAATCCTGCCCTTGGAGCTCAGCAAAGAGGAAAAGAAAAACCATGACAACTTGGCTGGCAACGGAGCACAGGGCAAAGAGGCCATTTCCAAAGGGAGGGATGAGCTGAGAAGCACTGGGAAGACACCCAGCTGGCCCCGAGCTCAGAGCACAAGGACAGGGTGTCTGTGCTGAGCCACAGGCCTGTGCAAGAGAAATGGCAGCCCAAAGGGGATGGCGTCTGGGTCCATGTGGGTGTCTCTGTCCCTGGGCTCCCCTCCAGTTCGCAGCGTAGCTCATGGGTTCGTCTTCACTTGCATTGTAGCTGCAGATCAGGATGACACCTGACTGGAGACTGGCATTGTAAGAGGTTGTGTGTGGTGGTTATGGCATAAAGCTGAGCGTGGACAAATCCTTAAATTTTTTAACTTCTGTCCCGAGCAAGTTTTGCAGGCTATGTGGAGTTCTAGGATGTCACAGCTTAGTAAACTTTGTTAGCAGAGGTTTTTATTGCAAATTACACAAGAACAGAGGATAAGGACAGTTGCACTAAATCCCGTTGCTCTGTGGATTGCTTGTAGTTGCTCATAACCCCTCACATAATTGAAGCTTTTGTTGACTCACAGCTGATGGATGCGCTGTCCGCATAACCAACCCTTTACTTGTTTGTGTCAAACTGGGTTCTGCTGTTAAGCAGGTAACAGCTGTGACTGCAATTTGCCTTGCTGTGCACACTGTATCTGAAGCAAGAGCTGCATTTTTCTTTGAATTTTCCATTAGATCAAGAGTTTTTAGAAGATAGTGGCTGGCACTAGCAAAACTTCTGCAGAAGTCATTTTCTGTAGTGCTTTTGCAGAGTGAGGATTGCCACTTAAGTCCTTGGCGATGCTGAGAATGTTTTCATAATCTTGAGTAACAAAAGAAAAATTATTCCACAGAGGGGAAAAAAGAGGTAAGTGTTTTGAGTGCTTCTACCTTCCCTAAGGTACACTGAGGGAAAATCTGGACAAATCCATTTGGACAGTCCCACTGTCACACACATTAACAGAAAATCAGCAGAAGCATCATAAACACCTAGAGAATCTGCAAGTATGTTACTTTATGATAGCGCAAATGGTTCATCTACTGTAAAAGTGTTGCTAAGCAAACTGAACATGTTGGCAATTACCAGCAGTCAGAAGTGACAGCTCTCAGAATATGTAATAAGTGGGAACTTTCCATATGTAGGTCTTTTTGAAATGACATACGAATGTTTATCCAGTCGAGGTTGTATTTGCCACTTTTTCACTCTTACTAATTTGAAAGCTACTTCACTCATAAAATAATATTTCAAGGAATCCTAAATGAATAGATAAATAAATTTAAAGGAATAATTCCTTTAAAATATTCTTTCTAAGGGAATAAAGAATGGTCTTGGGAAAGGACTGCTTAACTAATAGAGACCCATTTCCATCTGGGTGACCAGACAACACTTTATAATTGCTAGAATGTTTTTCAGAAATGCTTGTTATAACGCCTGGATAAACTGCTTCTGTTGCAGAGCTTAATTACGAATGCATTATTTTAATTGTAATTTCATGATATGAACTTCTGAGAGGGTAGTTTCTTTTTTTGTCTGTTTTTTTGGGGGGAAGTGAGCTTGAAGTTTGTCTCACAATAAAACCTGTTTTATTGGTGTGAGTAAAATTTGGACAATTTGTGTTGGCAGAAACTTGCAGTAATTTACACGAAATTCTGTAACCTTTTCTTACTTGAAGGCTTTCTCAGGTGTTGGAAGAAGCTCTTCTCAGCCCTCTCCTGGAGGCAGCAAGACTGCAACACAGCTACTGTCCTAACCGTTACTGGAAATTTAAGATAAGGAATGTCTTAGAAAACTGTTACCTATAGAAAAAGGAGCTGTTCAAGCTCATATAATAAATAGATTATTTAAAACCAAGATCATATAATAAATAGATTATTTAAAACCAGTTGTGATGGGAAAAAAACAACCACCTAGTGCTCTCTTGTTCAGTAAAAGGCAGAACTACAATAATACAGGTTGAAACTACACAGCAATTTGCTATATCAAGGAACGCAAAAAGGAGAGAGAGAAAATATCTGTGTGGTATTTGTGATTGCTGTTATGTACAAAAAAAAAAACAATCACAGGCCAACAAGCAAAGTAAAATGAAGTTAGTAAAGAATGCTAGTTGATCCAGCTCATGCTACAGACCTCTGTTAAAAAGGCAGTAAAAAAGGCAACCATGTCTGACAGCTTTAAGA
>NW_010126900.1:0-14019 GCF_000699245.1 Pterocles gutturalis | reverse complement strand
AAGAATATGTTTTGTGCCCCCCCCCCCCCCCCTCCAGGATTCCTCAATGCTGAGGAATAATCCTGCTCAAGATTTTGCAGTTTGAAGGATGCATTAAGCAAATCAGTTCTTCAGTCCTCGCTGAAAGTCAGATACTTGCCTGGTACTTTTAAAAGAGCAAAACAGAACTCCCACTATCCTACCTGAGACTTTTTCAGCTAATAAAATAGGTACTGATGTCTGGAGCTGAGTGAACTAATTATATCTGTTTATAATGGCTGACACATTTATAAAAACAGTTGCAGTGCTAATGGCATCAAATTAATTGCTTTGTGAAATGCTGAATATCATGACTTGGAAAAGCAATGTGACTCATTTTTGGAAAAAAAGAAAAAAAAAAGGTAACGTGATGTCTTTCCTACACAGTTCTTTCTGACAAACTGGTTTACACCCTGCACAGGGCAACCTTAATATTAAAATTTATTTATGTTATTATTTTTTTAAAACCTAGGTGTTCATGCGGTGTGGCTTCAGTGCCAGATTAGTGATGCACCAGGAGGATTTGTGACCTGATTGTTTAATGAAAGTGCTCAGTAGCAGTATACATCACTTTAGCTGTCCTTTATGTTTTAAAAAAGTTGTACAAAAGTTAACCATACCTTTCCGTGCTCACATTTCTACAAGTGGGCAGCTTCCACTTCGTAATCAAATGTGATACATGGCATTGTTAAGAGAAAATTTACAAGGACAAAATTCGCCAATTACGCTTTTACTCACTAGGGGGACCCCTTGTTACGACTAAAAAGTGGAATCTGACGTTAGAAAAACACCACCAGCATAATCAGGTGGAATTTCTATACCAGAGTCTTTTCACTTTCCCAGTGTGTACACGCACCTTAAAAACCTGTGGGCCTCTTCCACCCATATAATAGCGATTTGCTAACTAAGATGCAACTTCAATGCAGCACAAATATGAACTGGGCATTTTGCATGTACAGAAGCCCGAGTGTCTATGTTGGGTCACTTTGCAGCTGTATTCTGAAATTCTGAAAATGGACAGAAGAAAGATTTAATTGTTTGTGATGTGCAGAATTTACTGAAAAAAAATATACTTGTTCAAATATGTACTAATAATTTTGTTTTCTTTTATTCCGGGCAGGGGGATATAACTGCTCTTTTTATGTCCTGATGACCAAATAGCTCATCCATGTCCTCATTCTTTCCTGCCTCAAATATGCACTTTTCTTTATGCCAGGCTTTGCAACTGTCTGCCCTGCTCTTCAAAAGGCTGCTTGCAAAATCATCTTCCCTGCTGAAATCTCCCTGACACTGGACACACCCTGCTTCTTCCCAGCTGTGCTGCCCATCCTGCTGCCGCTGAGGTGCTCCAGTGAGCAGGGTCTGTGGCTGCCCCAGTCCTCTACTTTAACTCTTGATCTGTCCCCTGCACGATGCTGTTCTTGGCATCATTCTTATCTCCTGCAGGCACCTCGAGGCTTGGCTTGTCTGTGACCCTCCCACATTTTGCTAGCTCCATCACAACCCTCACCACACTTAGGTAGATCAGGGGAGAGCAGACTGAAAAAACAAAGAGCAATAAAACAGTCTAGAGATTTCTGTATATGGTGTTTTTCGATCAAGAGTTGCTTCATCTGGTGGTGTTCTGCCCCTCCTCCTTCTCTGCCCATGTCTTCGTCCTCTCATTCTCTTTATTGTTCTTATGTCAGGATGAATTTGGCACCCAGGCTCTAAAAAGTTGGGGACAGCACGTTTCTTGGGTGTGCCAGAATAAAAAGCGATGGAAATTTTTGCTTACTGCCTAGAGTGAAGTAATTTTAATGCTGTTTCTAATGATACTGGTAACCATGCTTTTCCTCAGAAAGAATGCAAATCTTTATTAGTTCGTGTTATTTCACACGTTTAATATTTCAAATTCTTTTCCTAGGTGTGAAGGGGGTACGACGCAGAATTGGGGCTTTTTTAAAGAAAGAGCATTTTTTATTTAAATATGCTCAAATGAGCAACAATTTACCTTGAATTAGTGTTTACTTAAGTAAAATTTTCTCCCCCTGCATAAAGACTAATGAGCAATTGTTCTATTTGACCATTTAGAAAAGTATTTCAGGAAAGTGCCTGTTAGGTTCCTTTGAATGGCCCTTTTTGACACATTGTGCAGAACTTTGGGATGAAATATTCAGATCAAATCCAAGTCACCAGTGGGTCTGCAGCTTAGTTTCCACAGTGAACCACAGGAAATGGGCGTCTTGGTCCCAAGGTTTTCAGCCTTTGAACCTATGGACTTTCAAATCCTTCCGCTAACATTGGAAAATAGGCACCTGCATGTCCCTTGAAAGCGACTTTAACTTCATAAATTATGTAGTTGCTTTTGCATTTATTACCCTCATCCTGTGCAGGAATCTTGATATTCTACGTGTGGTAGACTTCCAGGTATTTTTATTTTACTATATATGTATTATTCATGCAAGTATAAAAAGGGGATAAAAACAATTAAGCTGCAGACAATTTGGTGAAGTTGTGATATGGTTGAAGGATAAATTTTCATCCACTTCTCCCCTATTGATGTTAAGGTGCCACACAGTGATGAATCTGATGTTGGCTGATTTGTGCTAGCCTTTGTGCATCCAGCACAGATAATAACATCAAATACAGGTGTGGAAGGCGGGAATTTGCCCTGTACTTCAGTGGGATGAAGCACGATGGACCTTGGTGCTCTCCCAACTTTTCCCAGTGGATTGAGCCAGGTAAGGTGCAAACTCACACTCCTTCTGCATCTTTGGTTACTCATTTTTGGCACTGGGGCCTCAGAGACAGAAGGGATGTTGAGATCTGAAATTACTGTGTCTTTGCACTAGCCTGAAGTTTGTTGAAACCTTGCATCGTGCTAATTAAAGTTTGAGCTGTATCAGTTCAGCTGATGTCCCTGTAGCCTGTCTGCTTCTTAAGGTTCAGACGAAGTCGTTGAGCTGTTGCACCTCTTGTTGTAGCCCCGGGGAGCAATGGAGAGTGTCTGGGGGCTCTTGGTGTTTGTATTGTGCTAGTTTTAGGGGTCCTCCATGGGATCCTTCTGCAGACAATGTCTGACAGTGGCTTACTTCGTAGCGCTGCACTGAGCGCTTCAGGTAGTTTGTGTTAGAACGTGCTTAAATGCAAAGAAAAGCCTTAATTTGGGTTCTAGAAAAAAAAAGGACAACATATGCAATCTAGTAGGGAATTACAGACTGTGGAAACTGTTTTTAAGCTGCTGTGAAGATCTGTGATCAATAAGAATATGAAACGTAAAATAATAAGTAAGCTATAATACCCCAATAATATTAATATGACCTTGTTTTAATTCAGCACAAGCTAGCAGCATTTAATTTCTTATTGCTTCTGATTGCTAAATGACCACCTAATGTGTGCACAGGGTAGGTATTTATACCAGACTTCATCTGCGATCATTGAAAGTTTATTATTTATTTGCGTTGGCAGATCTAAAAATCAGAATTACCTAAATGTGCTGCTAATCTGCTTTGATTGCAGTCTGTAAAATGTGTGCTTTAAAAAACCCAGGAAACTAGTGGCTGCTTCTGAGGCTGTTTTTCTTTTTGTCTGTGGAATTAAGTATTTACATGGAAGGGTAATGATGCTAAAATTAATAAACTAAGGAATTTTTGCTCTGGAGGGACCAAAAAGAAACTCATGTGTTCTGAAACTGATTAAAAAACATTCTCTTTGGCTAGAACTGACTTGGTGCCAAAAGAGTGGTCTCAAACTCATGTGGAAGATTTATTTCATTATTTGATTGTTTGTTTGTTTGTTTGTTTTCATAGCTTACAAAATTTCTGTGTAAATAAACAATATACCCTAAATCCAAACTAGCCAGGTCAACGGCACTGTTTGCTCATGTAAATGTGTGCAATTAAAAAAAAATACAAACAAGAATATAATTATTGCAAGTTCTTACTATTTTTTTGTAAACTGTTCCTGCTGTCTGACAGTTTCCTACTCGTATTCTGAGACACACATATTAATATGTCTCAAAAATCCTTAATTTCAATTGCTGTGATGTTAGATGCATTTTGAAATAAATACAAAGTTTCATAAACTGTAGAATTACTTAAAATTTGTTGTTTTCCACGAACACCTGCTTTTCCTGCTCATTAGAATCAAGTTTGGTGAATACTAATTGGCATCCTTACTCAGCCGCAGAGCTGGATCCAGGAGTGTACGATGCTATATTTGCATTTCAAAAACCTACCTTATGAAAGAAAAACAAACTTAAAGGATGGGAATTCAGTGAAAGGAATCCAGAAAATCCATCAGGATCTACTAACTTGCCATTTCATCTAAATATAAAATATGCACAGCAGTTGTACAACTGTATGTTTATATCGAGCCCTGCATTTTCGACTGAAAGAGAGAGCTTTCTTAATATAGCCTAAAGTGTGATTTTGCTTGGAAAAGTGAATCTGTAAACTTAGCATCATGTTTATTGTCTTAATGACTTTTCAAATTCCAGACTCGATTTGTACACTGGCACAGCAACTTGTTTATCCTAACTACGAGCTCAGTCTGAGGTCAGCAAGTCTAGCTGCGTTCAAGGGCCTGAAATTAATGTGATAGGACATCTGTGGGAACAGTTGCGTAATCCAACATCTTATCCACTCACCACATCAATCCTGGGTTGCGGTATGCAGGACTGTAAAAATGCCGCTGCTTTTCTCCAAGTTCCTCCACCCTGCATTGTGTTTTCCTGTTCTCCTCCCATCTGCCTTCCACGCAAAAGGGAGTTCACCAAAATGCCTGGTTTGCCCCCAAAACTGCTAACCTTTGAAAGAAAGAGTGGGAAAGCAGCAAGACTTTCAATCGAAGGAGGTACTTGTCAGGCTTCTAACCTAAGACCAGGCTGTGTTAAAGGAGTTGTCTATAAACATGACAAAAAGCCGTTGATTCATCCCTTGTGAAGGGGATGGTGCCCTGCAGCCCTGGCACTGTGCAACCCAAAGCATCTCACCGCGGAGTGGGGCAGGTGCTGGAGCACTGACTCTCTGTAACTGCAGTCTTAGGATATAAGTGTTGATTTTATTTTTTTTTTAATAAGTGCTTTCTGAATGACATGACAGGATGCTGCTTCAGCATTGTGTAATGAGATCATTTGGTTCCTAACAGGAGTTAAATACCCGTTATACTGCAGGATAACTCGGTTGATGTCCTGCCTAGCATCGACACAAAACACTTCTCCATTCTGCAAGGTTTTCTTGTATTTGTGGATGATTTTTAGTGTTTTGTTTTGTGTTGGGTTTTTTTTTTTTTTTTCTTCTCCTTTAAATACCTTTCTTTCAGAGTGCTGAAAAATCTGAAGAGAAATTAAGTTGTTACTGAAAAACCAAACAGGCTGCCATCCCTTTTTCTTTTCTGGGCTAAAGTCCAATTTTGCACAGCAGTTGCAAAGAAAAAGCAAGCGCATCACTGGATTCAGCGAGAAATATTGTAGCAGTATGTAATCTCTGTCAAGATAAAATTGCTTTGTGATTTACATTACAATAAATCCTGACCTTTAAGTGCTGCAGACTAAGCTAATCTGTGAAGTACTTTATTCTATCACTGAATCAGCATGTGAAGCCGAAGCAAAGTGACTGTATTCGTCCCATTGTGGTGTTGCCGAAGAACACGTAGAAAAGGCAGATTATGGTGCCCCATTCCACGTGCATTGCTACAACGATGTAATTGGAATATCTACTGCAGATTAATAGAGTTACTTGCTGCTGCTTTAGGAAGTATAATATCTATAATTTATAAATAGAGCATACCATATTTAAATTGACATAAATCATGACATTTAGAATTAAGATTAAAAATCTGGGCTGATTTTCTAACATTAATTTGCTAATAGCTCATTCTCCCTCTCTTGCTCCTACAGTTTATTATATTTTCTTTTTTTTTTAAAGGAGAACACCTTCTGTGCTGGCATGGATATTTCAGCCTTAATTTAAATTTTTTGGCCTTTGTCTCCCAAAGTCTCACTTAGACTGTTGTTTGGGTGCAGCCTTTCATAGTTGTGCCATCTCTGGCACTTAAGTTAGTCTTCTCTTGTTCTATTTTGTGGAAAAAAAATCCCCAGAATGAATATTTCAGGGATTCTTTAATTATGTAAGGACCCAGTGGTCCTTACCAGAAAACACATAATATTCACAGATTGAGTAGGTAGGTAATCAAAGAGTTATTAGAACAGGAATTCTTGACACATTTTCCCATAACACAGCAGTTAAGTTTGTTGTGTCATGGTCTACTTGGAGCATTTTTAGCCTATGTATTTATGTACGCACTTGTTATAAAGCACTTAGGTCTACTGAGCCAATCAGATTTGCAAAGTAGAAATGTTTTATAAACTCTGCAATTTTGTGTATAGAGCACTTCCTGCTGTGAAACTAACTGCTCTTTAAAGCTTTTCATGTTCCTGTTAGACCACCTTGACTTAATGTCTGCTGAAATGTTGGGAAGAACCTAATACTGATGGAAAAAGTTTATCCGGGTCTTTCTCCAGCCTTTGGGTCACACCACATTTTCTTTTTTAATTTTCTTGTATGCGGTATTCTGAGACCACTTGCATTGTCTGATATATGTCAATATATGTCCATTGTCTTGGAGCTTTCATTTGTCAGTGTATCATTCATTGCACCTTTTGAAGAGGATGTTTGTATATACATTGTATACTTGTTATGTATACATATAATATATAATGTTATACATGTATATACCCATATATTTATACATATGTATGTTTTTTGTTGGTTGTATGTGTGTCTGTAAATATAAATAAAAATATTTTCATATTAATACATAAATTTAAAAATCCACTAGAATTACTCAAGCCTGCATTTGGATCTGATAATCTGGGACAAGTCAGGAACGAAGAGAGGAGACTAACAGGGAAAAGAAGCTGAAGACAAAAATGGGCACTCATGTGCAAAATTACAGGGAAGGATTGAAAGTTAAATAGTGGAAGGACAAGTCAAAAACACTGTCATGAGAGAAAGATCTGCAAAAGAAAAATATTCTTAGCTATAGTAAATGAGAAGTTGATTGGTAATGAGGTTTCAGTTTTACTCAAATGTATGTGAAATATCTTCTAAATATTTTACTCTTATTTTACAGCTGAATGTTTTAAAGTTATGTCAGAATCTCTTTGTGTCTTTGGGCAACTAGAAGGGAAACATGAGGCAGAAGAATTTTTTTTTATCTGAAGTTTTTAACATTTTGATTTGAAGTCACCTGCAGGTCTCTAAGTGCAGAATTTATAAACGTTTAAACCATGCACTTGCTGTGTTGTTCTGTCTGAAAAACGTGTCAGTCCATTTGATTTCCTCATTGATGAATGTGTGAGGTTGTCTGTTATATTTAGTTATGGATGATTGCATAAATAAAAAAAAAATGTCCATGGGAGCCTTTGACCTATCCATAACGTCCTGGGTAGTCCAGGGCAATAGCAAAGACATAATCCTTGTGTGGATCTCTAGTTGTCATCCAAAATGCAACATGGAAAGGAGCTCTGTGCAGATAAGTGGAATCATTGTATGCATATAATATATTATATGTCTGCCATAGCCGACAGAGTCCTGAACAGAGTTCACTAAGAAATTTCTGAAGTTTTTTCTCCTTAAAATAAGTTTCGAAGCTGTTTAAATCAGGGCTTTTACAACAAAACCGTTTTCTGAAAATGGTTTCTTTCAGCTACATTTTAAGAAATACTTTTGACAGAAAGTTTTGAAATTGCTAGACTGAATTAATTTGACATTTTTTACAAGTAAAAAAATTCCAGTTCAGCAATCCAAACGATTTATTTGGAAACTTAAGGCAAATGCAGCTTAAAAGCAGCTAATATTAGAATGAAAGTTTTAGAAACTTTTGAAAAGGGAAGAATTGGAGAAATTGTCTTGTTTATTTTGTTTATTTTCTCTTGCCTTTGAGGGTTTCCACTGAGATTTCACAGGTTTGAATGCCAGGTCATTAGGGATAAGTTTATCTCCAGCGACTGTCCCTGATAAAATATACCTCTGAGATAGCAGCGGTGATGCTGAGGTTACGTTTATACTGATGGACCTGCCAAAGAGTGATGCTGGACCACTAAGAGATGCTATAGCAATATAGTTAATTTCAAACAGTTCAAATCTGGCCATGAAAGTGGAAGGTTATAAGAAGAAAGGGAAGGAGAGAGTGCTGCTCCATTCTTCCAGGTGGTGGGGAGCTCTCAGCATCAAAAATGCAAACATTAGGGAAAATCCTGTTTTCCTGGGTGTTAACTCATCTGAGGGGCTTCCAATGGCAAAGAGAAAGAAGAAAAGAGGTCTTGTGATGAGATATACTGGGTTTGCTGATTCCCTTCCTTGTTCTGTGTTTATTCGTTACTCCCCCATGATTGGTGGCTGTGCATTCAGTACCTCCAAGAGAAGCCCATCTATATCCCTCCTTTCCAGTTTGGTAGCAAGTTTCCAAGGTTATTTAGCCGCCTTCTCTTAACCTTGGTCTTCTAAATAAAATGCACATCATCATCTGAAATGGGCCTGTGAAATAATTTTCTCAGAATAATATATATCAAAGCCTTTCTGGACAAGTGGTTGTGCCTGTCCATTTACATGATGGTTTTACAACAGCTTGTCCTGAGATGTTCCTTGTGCTTCCATTCAGTGTCTTCTTAAATATTTAATCAGGGCTTAAAATAGAGGACTCTATCCATTTGCTTAAAGTTACTTCTTTTTTTTTTTTTTAGTTGTTTGTAGTTTTCACTCTATTGCAAAACTGCTGTATTTTTTTGTAAGTTTATGGATATATATATATTTTTTAAATATTTTCAAGATAACAAAAGGCCAGCATGACAAATGTAAAGAGTTTTCCCACTTTAATTAAGATTCCTTGGTCACCCCCAAGAGTTGGCTAATGCCAGTGTGCTGCAGACAGCTGACATCCTAAATTACACCATCCGCTTCCTGCCAGTTAGGGTGGCTATTATACCCGGGCGCAACCCCCCAAATTGAGTCATTTCTCACAATAACAACAACAACAAAAAAGCCTGTGTGGGACAGAAGATCCTTCAGTCCCTCTGCGAGGAGAGCAGCTGCGTGTTTCTCTTAACCTCAGCGCTCAGTTTACAGAGGTTCAGAAAGCTATCACTGGATGGAAAAAGTCTAGACTTTTTGTCTTTTTTTTGTTGCTGATTTTTTTGGGGTTTTGTTTGTTTGTTTGTTTGTTTCTCCCCAAGATGAAAAAAAGAGATATTTTCTTTTCCAGAAAACAAAGGCTTGTATGTGCAGCCATGAGCCTCCTCCCATCCGTCGGTGGTTTGGGAGGAATGGACACGGAAGGCTGTGTTGTTTGCTGGATGTGGCTCTCCCCGGGTGCAGTTTGGTGGAACTCCATCGCTTGGCCGGGACTGCAAATGTACGTGGACTTGTGGTTTTCACCCACTGGGTTACATCCGTCACGGGCAGCACGGCACCTGCTTGCAAAAGATTTTGAGTGCTCTACAAGCAGAGGGGAGTGTCAGCCTGTTGGGGAGAAAACAACATCAAAATTAAATCCCTGGCACATGAGATGAGGACATAGAATCATAGAATCATAGAATGTTTTGGGTTGGAAGGGACCTTAGAGATCATCTAATTCCAACCCCCCTGCCATGGGCAGGGACACCCTCCACTCGACCAGGAATCATAGAATAGTTTGAATTGGAAGGGACCATGGAGGTAATCTAGTCCAACCCCATGCAGTAAGTCGGAACATGATCAGTAGGGAAGTGCAAACCACTCTCTCCTGAAATTTACTGCTCTGTTGGTGCCCCTCAAGCCCCACGAATGATGGTTGTACACAGGCTGAATGCTTCCTAAAGAGCTGGATTTTCTACCCAGCCATTATTGCTTTTGATGGTGTTGAAAGTCCAGCTCATTCCTGAAACTTGTCTTCCCACCTGCTCCCTGTGATACATCCACCTTGGGTGATGTAGGTTGGTCCTTCCTCCCTCCTCACCTCTCCACCTCCATGAATGGTCACCCCCATCTGCAGCAGACCTAATGATGACTTTTTGGGTGAATGATTTTTGGGTTCTGTTTCTGATCTGATTTGGTGCAGGTAGTAATATTTTAACATTTTTTTTAACACTTTCTGTCCATGCATCCCTTTCTCCTCTTTATTTTTTTTTTTTTTTTGAAAATGTATTATTTCACCCTGTTTATTTACCACTTTTAGTATCTAACCCTGCCAATAATGCTGATACAGAAGTAACAACTGCAGTTGGGAAGGAAGGAAAAAAAAACCCACAAAACAAAACAAGAAAAAAAAACCCCAAACCAATCCTCTGCACACTCAGAAAATAAATTATGAAGGTCTATTCATTTTAGAAATAGAGTTAATATTCCTGGATAGATTACACACAGCTTGAAATAAACAAACATCCACAATAGCAATTTTGGTATAATTGTATCTCCTTTTTTATTTAGATTTACACAATATTAACTGTAGAAAGACCAATAATGTCAAGAAGTGTGGAAAAATATTTTTCATTAGGAAAAGACGTACTGGAAATTTATCCTGTCCCTGATCTCTGCGAACATGCTGGCGGTTCAGTATAAAACAAAGCAAATACTCAGGTTGTGAAAAGTTGTCTTCTGTCTGTTACTTCCTGAATGTTACCGTAACTGGATTTTCAGATTGGTTTCTGTGGTCTGCAGCTATGCACAGCAGAAGAAATTGCAGTCATCTCTTAAGCTGAAAGAGTATTTTTAGATGTTTTGTGGGCTGCGTATCAATTACTTTATAACATAGAGTTAGTAAGGAATGCATGAAATATATTTAGTGTCTTTCGAGAGTATTTTAGGAGCATTTGATTTTGACACGTGGAATATAATTTACAGAGATGCAAGTTACATTATAAAATTATATACTAAGAAAACACCACCTCAAAAAAAAAAAAAATTGTGAAGAAAATCCTTTGAACCCTGCCTTGAGGTATCCACCCTTGAAAAGAGTGGAAATTTTCACTAAAGAGTCTTTGCTTTCCGTTCAAAGGAAGCTTTTGGGGGATTATACAACCTGTGATTTTTCTATAAATTATTGTTGTATCAGTGGTTACGCTAATGCCAGTTGCATTACTAGCTGACTGTTCCTTTAGCCTTAAAATGTCTTTCGGACATCTTCCAGTTTCCTTGGTTAGCCCTGTGTCTTTGCTGGTGTGGAAAAAGGAGGCAGGAGAAGGGGCCTGCTTTTCTCTTTCACATTTTTTTTTTAATATTTTTAAATATCTTTTTTAAACAAAAAAAGGTAAAATGTTTTGTTATTATGAGGTTTTGCAATTAATTTTGATTTTTCTTTTTAAAAAGAACCAAAACAGAATTAATAACTGTTTCCTAATATGAATAACTGAGGGATTACACCCAGGATTTAATGTTTTCCCAAATGGAATGGTGGTGAATGAGTTGGCAGGAGGGAATTACCACCTTTCCTTCTGTTTTTATGGGTGACAAGGTACACTGACTGCATGTGGGTAACTATAGCTTTCTATTGGAAGCATCAGAAAAAGTTTTAAATGCTCTCCCTACTCCTGAAGAATACTTGGGCAGACTGAGAATAGAAAAACTTTCCCCAGATTATACCAGCCTTGCCAGACCTGCCTACATGGGCAGCACAGACAAGCCCCAGTGAAATATCCAGGAGGCAGTTTTTCCACAACCATCTCTCCTGCAGTCTCAGCCCTGATCGACTCAACGGTATTCAGCGATAAATTCAGATACATGATGGACTGCAGAAGCTCACCTATGCATCCAACAGAGAATCTTCTGTCTCTGAAGTTTCTTATATGGATGTAAATTAGCCATATTTTTTTTCTTCCCCCCAAAATTTATTTCGAGTGTATTACCATGACTTGATTTGGAAACCAGTCTGAAAGAACTGACAAACTGGGCTTTTGCCCCTTTTTAAATAAATGTGAAGCACTGTGAGCCTAGAAAGACTGTACTTTGAGAAGCAGGGAGGGGATCTTCTTCTTTGCCCACCAACTTTTTGTGTGTTTTCCCCAGGACGACCTGGGGATCTGCCCGGAAAGATCTCCTGACTTCCTGAGGTTCATTTGTCCTGTATGAGAGGGAGGTTTACGGGGAAGGCTCACTGGTGATGGAAGGGATCATTTCCACCTACATAAACCATGCCCAAAAATTTACACCTGTGCTCGCAAATTTAGTGTCTGAGTGTATTTGCAGAGACAATCGACCCTTTCAGCCCACTCATGCAAACTCTGGGCAGATAAGCATTTTGCAGTCACTGTTCAGACAATAAAGCTCTGGTAAAAAAGAATGTCTCTTGAGTGAAAATTTTCCACTCAGATCTCAGGAGATGTCTAGTAGTGTCTGCTTCTGGTTGGAAACAACTATTCTTAGATCCTTTTAAAATTTCCACTTTCAAAATGAGCCATAACATTTCAGATGTTTAAAAAAAAAAAAAAAATCTTAAAAAGGTAACTACTCTGTCAAACCTCACGGAGTTTCCAGATTGTTATTTTTTCTAACCAGTGCAACTGACCCATCCCTTCTGATGACCACTGAAGAAGCTGAAAATACCTACTACAAAGTGACTTCCTTATCCTAAAGGGTTGTATTTCCCCCATTAAGAAGATCTCTGAGCTACAAGCAGTTAGGTCTGGCTTTGGGCAGAGCTCAGCAAAGTTTTGCCAGGCTCTCGTGCCGCTTCCAAGCAATCCCAGCACAGTCTTGCGTTGTGGGATGAACCTACAGCAACTTCTAGACTGCTACTAACTGTTTGGGGACTAAGTTTTGTAAAACCTGAGTCCAAAACCAAGCTGAGAAAAGTGTTGTGTGAACATATTTAATTCTGTCAGGGGCTCAGGCACCTTAATAAGATCATACTGTAGAGATCGTACAAATCACAGCAAGCTGTCTGGTCATCTCCCTGTCCTCTTCCTTTATAAAAAAATACTAACGTCCCCTGCTTGCATATCACGGGACTAGATATTCTCAGTCTAGTATATGAAGCTTCATAACATTTCTCACTGACTCCTGTGCATTGCCACTCTTAAATGAAAATTGTGTCATTTGATGAGATTCTTCCATAGTCTCTGCAGATTATGGCAAATAGAAGCCAAAAAAATTGCTTTTTTAATTTTTTAAAAATTTTTATTTAATTATAAGAAATCCAAATTACTCATTTTCAAGTGAAACCGATGTGTTAAACTCCAAAGCTCATTGCTTGCTATTTTAACGTACAGCAACATTAATATATAGTTTGTTTGGCAGTGCCTTACAAGTAATTGCTAAGGGATCAACAGCAAGGGAATAAAAGCACAGAGCAATTACTGGAGATTCCTGGTTACTGTTACTCCACTTGGCATGCTGCTTCAGCTGGTGCTGTGCAAGAGACATGGCAGAAATACACATGGGCATCAGCCCAACTGGCCTAAAAGGAGCTCGTGCAACCAAGGAAGAGCATTGGGCACGGAGTAAAGAGTGCATAAAGCCCAGTATTAGGCAAAAGTATTTGCTTGAGTCTGTGTCAGTCCACCAACACACTTGACCTGAACTCAGGGACAGTAAAATGCATGTTTAAATACTCAGGTAATACAGCATGGTCATAGTCCCTGAATACTTTGATTTTTTGTATTTTGTCTTCATGATCCTTGAGGATGCGCAAGAGTGAAGATAAGGTGAAGAGTGAGCCCGCACATTTTAAGTGGTGAGGTTTGTGCGTCAGCTGGGAAGAAAGCATTAACACGGAATATTGGCAGCTTGAGACAGCACAGAGCTGTATACATCTGCCCACAACCTGCTCTTTACCATAGGACACTTTAAAATAGATTTATTTGTCTACAATTGGAGTTCTCCTGTTATCTACCTCTTGTAGAATATCATACAGGTAACAGTAATAGGGAAACCCATCTCCAAACCAGTTTGATCACTTTGGGGTTGCTTCCTCAGAAAAGCTGTTGCTGTTTTTTTCTTTTTTTTCTCTTCTCTTCCTCTTCTCTTCCTCTTCTCTTCTCTTCTC
>NW_010126899.1:0-211 GCF_000699245.1 Pterocles gutturalis | reverse complement strand
GACAAAGGCCACGTAGGTGGCCAGCAGCAGGCCCAGAGGGATGTGGTAGCCCAGGCCCCGCAGCGTGGGCAGGAAATCCACCACGAAGTAGATGTTGATGGCGCAGACCAGCCCCGTGATGAGGGTCATCAGCACCTTCCCCGGGCTGCAGGTTAGGGGAGTGGGCATCAGCACCAGGGCAGAGCCCCTACCCCGTGTGCCACTGGGCACA
>NW_010126898.1:1330-10369 GCF_000699245.1 Pterocles gutturalis | reverse complement strand
TGCCAGAGCCGGACCACGGCTATCACAGCCTGGAGGAGGAGCAGCAGCAGCAGCACAGGGGTGTTGGGCAGGAAGAGGTAGGACGACGGCGGGAGCAACGGGGCGATACCGGGGAGTTGAAGCGGCCCGAGGAGCCGAGCGATGCGGGGAGAGAAGCTGGAGGTGGTCCCTTGGAGCAGGAGGGGATTAGGGGCTCGGCTGAGGGGGAAGCCTTGGCTGAAGAGGATGAGGAGGACTCGGAAACAGAGCAAAACTTTCCAGCTTCAGCCAGACCCGCCTGTGCGAATAAATTAATAGATTATATCATAGGGGGAGTTTCCAGTGGGGAGGAGAGTGCGGATAATGAGGAAGATTGGGATGATGATGACGATGATGGGTTTGATAGCGAAGAGCTCCTCTCGGATTCAGACATCGCTAGCCAGGACGGGGAAAGGCTTCATCTCTGGAATTCCTTCTACAGTTTGGATCCCTACAACCCTCAGAACTTCACAGCCACCATTCAGACATCTTCCAGCAATCCAGGAAAGGATGTATCGGATGTGGAGGAGGAGGAGGAAGATTCTTCATGGGCAGAGGAGTCCTCAGGCTCTTCTCACCCTAGTTCTGAAGAGGAGGATGAGTGGGACTGTAGCAGTGTAGATGAGGCAGAAAACTTGAAACTTTGGAACTCATTCTGTACCTCAGATGATCCCTATAATCCTTTAAATTTCAAGGCAGCCTTTCAAACAGCAGAGAAAAAAGGGACGCCTGGTTTAAAAGGAGCAGAGAGGCCGAGTTTGGTCACTTCTGAGCATAGTCACTTAACTGTCTGTCGGGTGCAGCTGGAAAAACAGAACTGTGGGGTCACTGACTTGGTGCAGCACGGCATTCTTTCTGGTGAAAAATGTAGAAGTTCCAAGCGGAAAAAGGTATATACTTCGCTTATATTTTTGTGGTTTGGGGATGCTTGAAAAAAAAAACCCAGCAACAAACCCACGTTGTGCTAAATAGTGGGTGAGGCCACTCGTGCCAGGATTCCAGCCACGGCAGTAGGCAAATCATACCCCCATGAGTTTATGCTCTAATTATTTGACTGAAATGAGTGTGCCTCATCCTTTACACGTGATGGTAGATTTTGTAATTCAAAATAAGGACAGATAATTTCTTTCTTTTCTAGACTGGAAGTGAAATTTCCCTTTTAAGGTGGAGTTTCCATGCTGTATTTGTGTTGTAATGTAGTTTTCGTCATCGGAGAAACAGATGAGAACTGTGACTAAGTTTTTCCTCTGGAAAGTATCCGTTCTATTATTAATACTGTTGATAAAGTATTTTAGGACCTTTGTGTGTAGTGTAATCGAAACTTTTAAGCATCAAAAGCGTTTTAGGACTTGTGACAAGTCTGCTGGAGTTACAGCAAATGTCTTTTGGAGTAGGAAGAGCTCTTCTGTTAACACATGCTACAGTGAAGTCTCAATACGCAGCACAGTAATAATTCAATTTACGAGACTATTATAATTCATCAGTTTATTAAAAAAAATGAACTCGAGCTGGGCTTTTAAGCACAGACTGGAAGTGTAATGTGTTTATGAGGAGCTTGTGCATTAAAAAAACTTGTAATCATATGCTTAGGATTTAGGTAAATAGTAATAAATTCCTCCTCTCAAGTTCAGTGATGGCTTTTAGGGTTTGATGTCGGGGTCTTGCCTGATACTTCAAACACTTGTATGAGTATTAGCTTGTGATACCAAGTCCCAGGATAATCATTAGGGTAACAAGTTATCAAAGCAGAAAAGTGGTATAATGTTTGCTTTAGTGTTCTTAGCAGAGAGATTGGTTTGCTCCTTTAATTGAGAGCCTGGCTTGGAGGTAACTTCATACCTGTTTTGCTAGGGCAAGTGGCGTTTACAAACCTTTTGGTTCAAACTTGTATTTTGATCTAAATGGAAAATACTCAATACAGTTTCTGCAAGAGGTCCTTTGCAACTGTGACATCTGTCTGAAATGGTGCGGAGGAGCCCTGCTCCAGGTTCATCTGCTGTGACCTAAAATCTTGTTGTGGTCAGGGATGTGGACTTAACAGTAGTAATTTTTTGACTAATTTGTTGTTTGTGTAATCTATTGACATGGTGAAAGAATGATGATCCAGATGCAATATTTAGCACGATGCGATGAAATCCAGTAATTGTGCCCAAGGGTGTCTCAGACTGATGTAAAAAGGATGCAAGGTGGGAACTCACAAAGGGATGGGCTGATGTAACAGCTCCGTGTGCTTGGAAGCCCTTAATTAGGTCTGTGCAAAACAGCAGAGATTGCCAAGCAGTGACCAAGGTGTTCCCAAGAAATCATCAAGTCATTCATCCTGCTCAAGGCTATTTCCTATCTGGCATCCTGCAATCCAACAGCAGCAATATTCGTTGTTGTAAAGTGATAAAACCTGGGAGTGTTTTGTTTCACTTAAGGGTCAGCAAATGCATTGATACTAAGCCAGGAGCTGTGGGGTGTGATGCCCCTGCTCTCACAGGCAGCTCAGCAGTAATTTGGGATCAAATTGGATGACTTCTGGAGGTTGCCTTCATCACAGTCTCCTGGGGCTCTGTGTGGTTATTCCTGTAGGTCATCTCTGTGACTGGTACCTTCATGTTTTTTGTGGAGGTTGGGAGATGGATCTATCACAAAAAGCAATCTTGCTCTACACTCCTCATTCATTTAGGGTGAACGGGGTGTGGAACTAGGGTTCTGTGTTAATAGAACATGGAGAAGCAAGTTTTTGGTACTTTCCCCACGTTTTTTCCTGACCTTCCAGAGGGAGCTGGAAGGTAGCAAATTCAGTGGAGTTGTCTGTAACAGCAGTGTCCGTCTTGTCTTGGTCCTAGGCTGA
Organism: Pterocles gutturalis; assembly: GCF_000699245.1. Lineage (NCBI taxonomy): Eukaryota > Metazoa > Chordata > Aves > Pterocliformes > Pteroclidae > Pterocles > Pterocles gutturalis. The sequence goes on along the minus strand of NW_010126898.1, from coordinate 7,512 downwards.
GAGTTGATGGATGCTGACAGCTAGTCTGTCCTTCAGTTTTGTTCCTTTTTGTACAGCTAAATGAAAAGCAAGACATCATTCAGCGGGAGCCTGAAATAGTCTGCCTGCTGCTTATCTCTCAATAACACAAATACTTAAATCCTTAGTAATAGTCTAAATATTGTCAGCTTTAAATCCTGGGTCTCTAAGTTTGTTTTCTTAAAATAGCTTAATAGTTATTTAAAATAGCGAAGAGTGACAGTTTTCATACGTATTTTAGAGTGCCATGACTTTGACTTCATTTCCTTGCATGAGCTTGAATACTCTGGAATGTGAGCTCGAAATAGAAGGTTTGTTCCACTCACGTGGGGACGAGTGTTGCTTCCTTATATGTAGCAGAGTGGGATTTCTTTTCCTGGTGTTGCAGTGCAAGCTGACTCACACCATTACTTACTCCACAGAACAATGATTCTTCCTTTTTTTTATCATGTAAGCTTCGGTAATCAGAGATGTTGGCCAGTGGCATATTTCTAGCGTTAGGTGAGTGTCCTGGCATGTGCTGCTGAGTAACCTCCTTGAACTGTGTCTGTGGAAGGTTGTAACCCAGTTGTAACTTCGCAGGGAACATGGTGAGATCTGCCCTCAGCCTAAAGAGGCTTCTTAGGCTGCAGTCAGAAACTCTGTTGTAGTTTCAGCCCTGCTTTCAGTGGAGGGGGAGAAGTCAACAGCTTTTGTTTTTTTAAAGCTGAGAGGTGAAATAGACAGTGTGTGCAAATAAATACGAAGCTCCTTTTGCCTGAGTGCTTGGCTAATGCTTTACCAAATGACTTGTCTCTTACAGGTAACCTTCCTTGAAAAAGTTACTGAGTATTACATAAGCAGTGAGGAGGATCGTAAAGGACCCTGGGAAGAGTTTGCACGAGATGGATGCAGGTTCCAGAAACGTATCCAAGAGACAGAAGAAGCCATAGGCTACTGCTTCACACCAGAACATAGACAAAGAGTATTTAACAGACTCCAAGAAACCTACTACAAGAGGGTTGATCTCTTCTAGCACCTTAAAAGGTCTGGTGATTGTGTGACCCTAAGCACTCACGAACATCTTCAAAACCTGAAGTGGCAGCTGCATGTGCTATTTTGAAATGGGGAGAAAAGTGGGATTTTAATACTTTTTTCCCAGTTTGGTATTCAGCCAACAAATATACCTGTGTGTCCCATTTTGATATCCAGACAAAACCTTTGAGTATCCTCGAGGGTAAGGGTGGTATAATTGCATTCCTTTTAAGTAACACTTGAGAAACAGACTGCTTTAGGTTAAATCCATTCCAAAAATGCCTTGTCTGCCCTATGTGGAGAAGTGGTGACTATTAAGTTGGATTTTTGCACTTTGAAAAAGCAAAACCTATTTTGAAGGAAGTATTTATGGGGCTCAGAACCTAGTTACTGCAGTTTTGATTTAAAGTTTCTAGAGGTATGTGCTACTTCCTTGTGGTTCTCCATTTTCTCTAACTTGTACAAAAGTCTCCAAATTTTGTTAGCTAATGATGTTAACTTTACTGTGCAAAGCAGATAGTTTATTCCTTCCTTTTAAGAACCCAGTTTTGCATGTAATCTAATGCTTGAGTGTTTATGTAATGCTTTGATGTCTTAATATTTCAGTCTAGCACACTGGGGGATTCAGGGGAGCTCTGGTGCACTACAAACCCTTTGGTTTGTCTTTATTTAAATAATAATAACCTTTACCCGGTACTGTTCCAAAGGGTGTTGGCTGCTTGTGCACCAAACCTCTTTGCTTTCAGGGCAATGAAAGGCCTCATCCTGATCAATAATTAAAGCTTCAAGGTGTGTCTCAAGGCTGTGGTTGATAGTGTGAATGTAGGTAGCCAAGCAAAGGGAACTAAGCCCTAGTTCTGTCCTAAATCTTAGAGTAACTTTGCTGTAACTGATTCTGCTTTCAGAAGATGGATCAGAGTGTAGGATTCTTCATATTTCCTCTATCCAATATGCTTCTTCTGGTACTTGCAAGGAGAATTATCTTTGATTTGTGGAAATCTAAGGCTACAGATCGCTGTGTTCTTTACCAAAATCCAGTATTAATACCTCTATGCGTCTGCACTTTTGTTCATCTGGTACCAAAATAACATTTCATGTTTGGGGTCTGACAGTTGAGTTCCTTGGTGGAAGGAAAACACTCCTCATTTATGTTCCTAACTTAAAAATGTTTCATTGTTGTTTCAGTCAAAAAATAAAAAAGCAGCACCGCTTGGATATGTGTTTGGACCTGAAGGATGTTGTGTGGCTGTTAACCAAGCAGGTATGAGGTCATGCAATGGAATAAATACCAAACATCAGAGAATTCCTATCTGTTCACACCAAGTTGCGTGAATAAATTATTTGTTACTTGTTTCATTCAGCTGGCTAGAATTGTTTCCCTTTTTTAAGGGAGAAACCTAAAACCACTTCAGATTTGTCATGTTGTTAATCACTGCAATTTTTAGTGCAGAAGAAGATTACAGATAGAGGAGTTTCACAGAGCTTTACCAAATTTTCTGCTTTATCATGCCATCTTTTTGGCCATCACTTTTAATTCTGTCTCAAATTTCGGAGTTTTGGGTTTATTCTTATTGCATGAAGTGTGTTCTTTGAATTTAAAAATTCCCTTTCTCCGCTACAAGTTAGAAGCGTTACAGTTATGAAATTCAGAGGGTTGACTGTGAACTACTTCTCTTGTAAACTGAAAATGCAGCTGGAACTCCCGCAGCCTTACAGACTGCCTGCTGGGAAGCAATGCAGCAATGTTATTTTTCATCCCCAGGGCATAAAAAGAAATTGGATTCTTCTTTCCTACAGAAGATAATTTTAGTTGTGAAATTATAATTCTAGTCATGCCTTCAAATCCTGTGAAGTAACTTTTCATTTTGAGGAGTTCGTTTTCCTGTATCGTTTGATGCCAGGTGTTCAGCTTTTTAGTTTAGGAGAAGGCATGAGGATGATAAATGTAGAATTACAGTAGAAGATCTGTTGACTTACTGTCTGAGTGTGACTGATAAGTAGAAACACTGTTTGTTGCTTTTTGTACAATATACTATAGATGTTTTTCCGTGACTCTCGTAGTTTCTTCGATCTTGGAGAACTTGTTGGTGCTTCAATTACTCTGGACAACTCGCCTGGTTTACTGGTGCTTGTAAGAAGCTTTAGAGTGCTGTGAATTAACACCTGCAAATACTGACCCACTGTTTGCAGAGGCGTGGAAAAGGCTACAGCTGGAAACGAACAGAATTGACAAATTAGATAAAAACTAGATTAAAAACTGCTGCTTGCAAAGTGCTTCTAACATTGGAGAAATTCTTTTTTTCCAGCCTGCGGTGTGTCAGGCACTGTGTTCTAACGCTGCTGATTCCCACTGAAACATACCTGCTGGGGTACCCTGTAACCCCTCTCACACCTCCTGTTTTCAGAGTATCTGGTGTAAGGTGGTAGGAAATTAACACTAAATTCATCACCATCAACATCATCTTGAAAGCAACCTCAGCTTGGTTGTCACCATTTTCCCTCTAACATATCTTAAAGTGGTCATACAGGATGTGTACGTGTGTAAGTGCTTTGAGTGAGACAGTAAAAATAACCCTTGTTGAACTTTAAATCAAAACTGTAATTATCAGATTTTATTTTTGTATAATTTAGAGAAAGTTAGAAAACCTTCAGCATTGGCTTTATACAGATTTTAATTGATTTGTGTCGAGTTTGTTGGGTTTTTATATCTAAAGTTATATTTCTGTACATAATAAAACTATTCAGAACTAATCTGTAAATTGTAATAAAGATATTTGCAAGATAATGCCAAATTGTTTTTTCTTTGAAAGAACTTACAGGAGGTGTCTGGTGTGAAACCACAATTCCTGCGTGTATGTTTAGCTTTATGAGAAGGTTAAATATTTTTTTTTACCATATTGGGTGTTTCAGAGGAGGTTTTGGTAATTTAGAAGCAGGTGCTCTTCCCTCTGAATTTCTGATGAAGCTTTTAAATTGAAATACAAAGCGAACAAGTGTGATTATTTGTATTCAGAGGAGGTGTTGGCTGGCTGTAAGGGTTGGTGATGTTTTGTTGCCCTAATTGAAGCTGAGTATTGAGATTTGGGTTTCATTTGCTCACTGCTTGGCATAACTTTAAATATAAATACTGTGTGGTTTTGAAGGTATTTCAGGGGTTTTTTGAAGTACTTTCAGGCTTTGCACTGAGACAAATTTGAGGTGTCACCTTGGGAGTAGAGTGACTTGAAGGCGCCAAACATCTCATCTTCCTTCAATTAGAGAAGAGCCGACGCTTCCCTGTATTTTGCCACGTAGCATTAGCCTATAATACGGGGAATTATTTGTTCCCTTGTTTATGTTTTAATGACTTTGAGTAAAATATTTGGTAAGGCGCTCGGAACAGAGCACAGGAGGTCGGTGATGCCCAGTGACACTGCACGGCCTTATCCAGCATGATTATTTTTAATGAAGGGTTTTTTTTGGTGTTATGTAAAGCTGTGCTTATCACTCTGGGTTTAAACTGGGGAATACTGTCATTTTGGCACGGTTGTCCCCAAGCGTGAAGGTGGAATTTCAGGCGTTGTTCCCCTCGGCGGGGGCTGACACAGCCCAGGGTGGCAGGGCTCCATAGGGAGCACTCGCAGGCACAGCTCGGCTTTTCCAGGCGTTTCCAGGGCTGGGCGGGAGGGGTTTGCTCTCGGATGAAACCCTGCTGACGAATTTCCTCTGGAGCAGGGATACTGGTGACAGCATCACCATAGCTCCACGTGTGACACAGTCATGGCACAGGAATCTCTGGAATGAGCTCAAGGGCCATGGGTTGGTCACAGCTCTTCTAGAAAAACGTTTTGGGGGGAGAGCTTTCAAGTTACTCATTTTGTTTATGGTTTAAAGTGTCGCTTACAGCTCAGAACTGGGATGGTACCCTATACTATTTGCTCCCGTGTTTCACCCTGGGCTTGCATCTTGCCTGGGCATCTCTGAAACTCCAGTGTGCGGTATTTATTTCTGTAAGAGTGGATAGAAAACTGCTGGAAACTGCTGCAGGGAAAAACATTGTCTGAACTTCCTGCAATACTCTTTAAAATACTGAACAAAGCTGAACGTAGTAAACATAAAAATTCTGAACTGCAGGGGTTTGTAAAAGTCCTATTCACCTGTTTTGCTGGCTCTAAAATCTGCCTTAAAAATGGACATTGCTGTTTCTCTTTATTCAGTGAGATAGCTTAAAGAGAGAGAGTGAATGAAAGCTTCAGTGTGCCTGGCAGCGCATCCAGATGCCATCTGGAATGTAGAAATCCTGCTGGGATTTCTTTATCCTATCAGTACGGAGGGCTGCAGTTGCAGTAAGTTGACAATTTATCTGCGTTAGCACAGAATTGTTCTTGCTCTGGAAGCTGCGTCTTCTCCACGGGACCGGAGAACTAGTTTGTCAGCAAAGCGCACGGGGAGTAAATAAGCTGCTATTTTTGTAGTCGCTACTGACTGCCTCCACTAAAACATCGTTTGCAAATTAATAGCGCTGTGGAGCTGGTTTGGTCCCACAAAAGCGAGTTTCTTCCGAAACTGGCCGGCAGGAGCAGGCGGTGGCACTGCGCATCGCCACGTGATTGCGATTCCAGGGAGAGTCCGCGGCTTTCCAGCTGCTGGAACTCGGGTATAATCCAGGGTTTATTTCAGTGCGTGTGGCGGGGAGGGGGGAAATGAAGTCTTGTAAAAGCTGGCCATTAGTCTTGAGGGTCTAAAGTATTAGAGCCCATTAGGATCAGGCATCCATCTGCACCTCCTGCTAATGCTCATGATAAGACTTGGCAATAAAAGCCCTGCCGGCTCTGCAGCCGCCCCGGTGGCAGGAACATATTCACGGCTTTCCTTGCCTGGCTGGTGTTTTCAGGATGGCATGTGGCGTTTTGCTGGACATGTGAACCATCTTCTCCATTTTTCCTTTTTGCAGTCACTAGGCGTCTTGCTTCCTGCAAAAAAAAAAAAAAAAAAAAAAGTCCAACAACCCCCCTGCCTGTAGAAACAACCTATTTGGGGGATCCAGCTCCGGCCGGCTGGACTCTGAGCTTTGAAGCAGCTGTGGGGAAGGAGGTCATTCCCAGCACAGTTTACTGGTTCAGGGGACTAACCTGATTTGCACCAGCCCGCCAGCTGTAAGATGAAGCAGT
>NW_010126898.1:0-1313 GCF_000699245.1 Pterocles gutturalis | reverse complement strand
TCTGGCAGTCTGGCCAGCTCTGGATGGTGCTATCTTAAACTACATCTACAAGCCTGTCTTTGGGGAAGATAGCTGCCGTGAAGAATAACTGATACAGAGCAGAGCAGAGAGAGGTCCTGCTCGGAAAATAGGGCTTTGGTGCCCAATGGGTCCGTGGGGGCAGCTGAACACGGCTTTCCCCCCCCCCCAGCCCCGCCGGAGCTGCTCCCTGCCCCGTGGGAAATGCCGGCTGGCTTCCTTCCCCGTCATCGAGGGATAAGGCACAAAAAGAAAACAGCCACTGACTGCAGCCCTTTGGCACGCGGAGAGCTGCCTTCGCCCGCGAGCAGTTGGGATGCGGTCCCGGGTCTCTCGCAGGGACTTTGTGCTGAGCAGAAGCAAAGACCCAGCAGGGACACGGGGATCCAGCACCTTCTCCCCTTTCCTCCTCATGCACCGTGCTTGTTTTTGGCTTGCTGTTTTGGGTTGCTGAGATAATTTAGGCCAGACCTGAGGTTAAGCGAGGCTGCTGGGGAAGGGGAAGCAGGAGCAGGTTTCAGTGCTGGAGCCGGAGGGCTGCTTTGCTGGCACCTTTCCATGCCTCCTCCCATGCCAGCTGCTGGGAGCTATGGTAACGAGCCGTCCGAGGGTTTGGAGTTCTCGGGGTGAACGTGGGAGCGCTGGGGCTGCCGTGCCTGGTGGTAAATGTGTTACTGGGATCGGTGATAAAAGGCTGTTAAACATCTGCCTGCAGTCGGGGTGTCTGGGCTCCAGCCCGGGTGGGATCCACGGAGCAGCGCTCCCGGCAGCAGCGTTCCCTGGCACCGTCTATCACATTACAAGCAGTTTACAACCAGGCATAAAGAATATGAACCAGCTTTTTTTTTTTTTTTTTTTTTCTGCTTAGCAACTCTCTTGAGGTGATTACAGGTCCCTGGGCTCCAGCTGGGAAAGCCAGGAGGGAGCAGAGTGCTCCTGCCTGCGGGGGTGTTGCAAAGCAGGGAGCTGCGATGGCCACCGTGTCCCCTGCCTGGCTCCCAGGTGGGACATCGAGCAGCTGGATGGGCAGAGTGTGGAATAAAGGGGAGGGAGGGGATGACAGCTTGACTTTATGGCAGCCAGACTGCGGGATGCTGTGTATTAGCAGTCGGGGAGGGGGCACAACGTGCATCTTGGAGCACACGGGGTGGAAGTGCCTGGCCGACTCGCTCCGCAGCTGCATTTCTGCTCTTGTTTCTGGGGAAGCTTTTGTCCAGGAGATGGTGCCAGAACTGTACGGCAGCATGGGACTCACCGCTGCTGGGGCCACTGCCATCCCAAGGCACTTCTGTCCC
>NW_010126897.1:16738-18178 GCF_000699245.1 Pterocles gutturalis | reverse complement strand
CCCCCCATCTCCCTTTGAAAAGCAGGATTTCAACAGAGCAAATTAGGGAATGAAAGTACAAGACGAAGGGGGAAAAGTAGAGGGAGACTGGCAGTCCCTTTGGAGAGGTGCTGCCCAGACCCATCCCTGTGGGCTGGGCTCATACTCCTGTTTTAGGATTTCCAGCTGAGCTGTTACAGCATCACTGCACTAAAACCACCAGTGGAATCTAGACTCTGAAAACACTGCGGTCCCTTTTGTGAGGGCAGGACTCCCACTACTGGTAATGAGCTGGCAGGTCATTAGAGCTCCGTCTGTCCCCTGGAAAGGGCCTTCTTTCCCCAGCAGTTCATGCTTGAGGGGACCAGATCCCCAGAACCACAAGTGCAGTTGGCTGGAGGTGTGTCCCAGGTCAGGGTTAATGGGTCTTCCTGTAGGAAGCAAATGGATCTGGACATCACTTTTTCTAGAGGCATTTCTCAGCCACATCTGGCAACACCTGGGAGCTCAGTCCCTCATGCTCTGCTCCAGACTGCACCCACCAAAGGTGCCTGCTGGAGCCATGGGGCCAGCCCAGCTCCGGTGGAGTCATCTCACTCCATCATCCCTCCCTGCAGGCCCATCTCTGCCCTGTGTGTTTGTTTCTTGGTCCAAAATAGAGGAGAGCGAGCACAGTCAAGACAATGTACCACCTGAAGGTTATGTGCTTTAAACATCATGGGCTCCTGTGCTGGTTCTGAGGTGCAGGGGAGTAGATTTGTGCCTTGGTGGGTCTCCTGGGTCTCCAGAGGGAACAAGTGGACAGAGACACGAGCTAGATTGAGGGATGCACTCATGTTAAGGAAGGATTAGTGTTGACAATATCACTACACACAGAAACAACTAAATTAGCTCCATGACCAAGCTTCGTTAGGTCAGGCGTAAAGCTCAGCTCCAGACAGGAGGAAGCCCAGCTCAAGGGCTTTTCAGCCCCAGCTCATCTTGCTTTCATGTCACCCACTGTACCTCCCATGGCAGAATTAACACCAGAGGCACCTGGGACTCAGGAAACCTGGCTCCATATGGCACTGCAACAAGCCAAGAAAACACGAGCAGGGGCTGCACTTCCCCAGGGATGAATCCCAGGATGAAACCCAGCAGGGAAGAGGAGCTGTTTGCCAAACAAGGGAAGGGGGATGTTGCTCACCTGTAATGCAGCTGTGCCAGGCTTAGAGCCTTTCTCTGGTGATGAGGCAGGGGTCAGCACACAAAGTGAAGGCCCAGCAATCTTACCAGCTCCCACAGAGGGGTTGAGCACAGGAGCCTTCCCCCCACTGCCCATCCACACATGCTGGAGCTTTGAATCCTCCCCCAGAGCCTGCCAAGGGGCTGCACTGGGAAGCAGGAGCATCCCCAGCCCTGCAGGTCACCACCAGTCCCAGACACTCACCCATGCAGCTCAGTCTTTATCCATCCCTTCTG
>NW_010126897.1:13898-16707 GCF_000699245.1 Pterocles gutturalis | reverse complement strand
CTTTCCCTCTCTCAGATGGTAATGAGTGGTTTGCACTGGGAACTAAATGAAGTTGATTGCCCACTGGTGTCTGCCATTAGTGGTAATTAGTTAAAACATCAGAGTATAAACAGTAAATTGGCTCTAATAATTAATACTAGCACTCAAGCATATGAGAGACACAGAGGCTGGGAGAGAAGCAGCGGCAAGCTTGTAAAATCAGCTGGGGTTGCTTTAATTAAAAAAGAAGGAATGTAGGTAACACAGTATTGGAAAAAGGACAAAAGCCATCAGGATCTTGCTTGTTAGGAGCGTGGTTGTGTCTCCCCTAGAGCGCAGCAGGGCTGAGGGCTTGCCTCGAGTCTCAAACACCCGCTACTGCAGGATGCAGAGCCCACAATGCAGAGGCTGCCACATCCCCGAGGTGCTGGGACACCACTTGTGTGATGAGTTTTAGCCTTGTCGCCAGGCTCCTGGGGCAGTAGGGCGGACTGTAACGTGTGGATCTGCTCCTGCAAATGTGAGGCGAGCTGGGCAGATGGGTGGGATAATCCCATGGGATTTTTCAAGGGTGATCTGCTTGGATCAGAGGGGTTGGCTCATTCAGCTGCTCCCTGCTTCATAAAGGCACCGTCCTCTTCTCTGTCCTTCAGCAGCAGATTTGACCTGAGGTGTCCTTTGGGAAGAAGGAGCCAGCAAGAGATGAGTGGGTCCTGCTGGGGAAAGTTATTCTTTGAATAACAATCTTTTTCCACAGGTTTTGCCAAAGTGCATCCTTGCCCTTCTTCCAGCCGCCTTCTTCCCTTGGCACACCTTCCCCTTCTCCCAGTCAGTATCTGCAGGGGTTTCCATAGTCCTGCTTCGGCAGAAAGCCCTCTGCCCCCCGAGTGCCTGAAACACTTCATCTGAAAAATAATAGTAATAATAAATACAGTGTAAAGCAGTAGTGCTGTTGGTGCTGGGGTGGTGCTGAGCCCCCAGAGCTCCCAGGGAGGGGGTGCAGGATGGCTCTCCCCATGAAGGCAGGTGTGCTGGCTGTACCCCTCCCTCACAGCCCCCGGCTCAGGCAGGGGTGGCAGAGACGGCGTTTGGGGAGGAGGGGGAGGCTGCATGCATATCGCTATTAATCATCCCTGCGTACGTTAACCATGCTAATGTCGTAAGTGACAATAGCCCATCTCAGCTCGTGATTTAGGGTCTGTGAACGGAAGCTGGGCTCCTGGGAGTAAATGCGTGAATCCTCCGCTGGTACTAAACCTTCTAATAAATCTAACGCACACCAAAAAGCCCTGGGCACTAAATCCCAGAATCCGGTAATTGAAACCCTTACAGCTCTCAGAAAAAAGGTAACTGGTGAGTGGAAGTGAGTGTGTGTTTTTACAGAATATACATCCTATCTGCACCTGATTATCTTCAGTGGAGACAAAGGAAACCCGGTGCCTCCTCATAAAGCACCTTGTTCCACAGACTTAAAATAACACCTTTGAAAATAAGACCCAGGCAGCCCCATGCTGATGCTGTGTTCTGCAGACCCAGATGAGCAGGGATGAGGAGCTGTGGCCCCTTGCCACATCCCACTGCTGCCCCAGCCACGGGCAGATGCCACATGGTGGTCCATCCGTCTGCTGCCCAGGCTGTGGTACCTTGGGGTCATGGGGGGCCAGCGGGCTCGCACACCTGGGGACAGTCCCCATCCCAGCCTGGTTCATGCACACCTTTGCAACAGGCTGTTGGTACTGGCAGAGGAGCGTCCCTGAGTTGTGCAGGGGCAGAGGAAGGGCAGGATGCTCCCATGGGGCTCAGCATCCCGGCCCATGGGGTGGTGTAGGACAGCTGCCCAGGGCAGGGGGGTGAAGGTGTTCCTTCAACTTCAAACCAACTGGGTTTCAGTGCAGGGAGCCGCTGGACAACCAGAAGCCCCTGTGTGGGGCTGATCCCCACCTCCGAGTGGGGCATTTGCAAGCACAAGTATGTGTGTGCTGTGGCTGCAATGAATTCGGCATCCTTCCCACGGCTTGTATGTTTCTGGTAGCCAATGCTGGGGCTGTTTATCGTGTTGTTTACTTGAAAAAAGATCACATTGGTGTTTTATTCTGCTTTTAATCTCTGTTACAGACCACTCTGTAATGTCTTGGCAGGAGACTTAATAAATATAGTCATTTGGATAATGAATGGTGATGATACAGGCGAGCTCGGGGGAGGCTGCAGAGGAGAGATGCTGCACAGGGCACCTGGCTGCGTTTGGAGGCAGGAGGACTGTGTCCTCCCTGGGATCGCCCCTCGACAAGGTCCCCTGCTTTTAATCTCTGTTACAGACCACTCTGTAATGTCTTGGCAGGAGACTTAATAAATATAGTCATTTGGATAATGAATGGTGATGATACAGGCGAGCTCGGGGGAGGCTGCAGAGGAGAGATGCTGCACAGGGCACCTGGCTGCGTTTGGAGGCAGGAGGACTGTGTCCTCCCTGGGATCGCCCCTCGACAAGGTCCCAGCTGGTGGCTGGGATGCGGGGGTTGCCCAGCCCTTTTCCTGGCTCAGCATTCTTTGTTGTGTGAAGAGGGCTGAGACAGGCAGGGATCAATGCAGACGCCCAATGTCCTGCCTGGCCCAAAGCCTGTCACCTGCTGTCACTGGGAGTGCCCTGTGCCCCTGCACCCTAGGGACTTGGGAGCCACCCCATGCACACCGCAGCACCTCTTCATGCAGCACCTCTGTATGATGGCTTTTTGTAGGAGATTTCTCAGAAACAAGAGAGAATTGGGGTTTTTTATTCCTGTTTTCCCTACCTTTACCATTCCCTGACTGTCTCTCTATATTACCGCAGATC
>NW_010126897.1:13025-13476 GCF_000699245.1 Pterocles gutturalis | reverse complement strand
GGGCCACCGGGGCCCCCACTCTGCCCCTCCGCCAGCCCACCGGCACGGCTCCGGCGGGGCCAATCCGCAGCCTCGCGCCCAAGGATCTGTCTCCAGCAATGAAAAATGACAGAAATATTTAAGGATAAATAAGGTTTACAAACCCAATTTAAAATTATTACGAGAGGCCCCGGCTGCAGATGGGCCCAAGCTGATTCGCGGTGGCAATCAAATCGAATTTCCTTATCGTTGTATTATTTTAGGGCGTTATCTGGCCCCATAATGCAGTTATAAATTCAATTTCGTCTGTGAGCATTCATTGTTTACTGTCGCCTGTTTGCCGGGGAAAATGTAAACACTTCGCAGCCCTCGACTGCAAAATTAATTTCTGGTGGAAAACGGGAAAGGGGAGAAAAAGTGGAAGGTGCCAAAAAAAAAAAAAAAAAAAAAAAAGGAGAGAAAAAAAAAAAGG
>NW_010126897.1:0-12954 GCF_000699245.1 Pterocles gutturalis | reverse complement strand
GCCACTGCTGTGCTGTGCTTGGGACGGTAGGGGATGGGGACAGGTGGGGGCAGGTGGGGATGGATGGAGATGGATGGAGTCGGGTACCAGGGCGGCATCAGCAGCTCTTGTCTCTTCTCCCCGCTGTCACGTTTCTCCCCTGTGCAAAAGGAGAAAAAAAAAAAAAAATACGCAGTGACCTGCTGGGGCTGCCAAGGGAAAGTTGAAGGTCTCCCATTAATTCCAGACTAAAAATGACAAATTCATCTTCTACGACAATTAAATGAAGTCAGTAATTGATGCTAATTGATCTTCAGCCGAGAGGGCTCTTACTGCTGTGCTGTGCTCTCCCTGATGCTCCAGCACTTTTCCCCCTTCCCCGTTCCTCCTCCCGCAGACCCATGGCCATGGGGCCGTCCCCGGGGTCCCAGCGGCTGCTCCCAAGGCTGCCCAGCCTGGCCAGCCTCGTGCATCTCTTTCGGCCACTCGCTTCTTGGAGTTTGCATTTCTTTTCTTTTTTTTTTTTTTTTGGAGGCAGGTACCAGGCCTGGCTGTGTTAGCGACAAAGGATTTATAGCCTACAGCTGTGTAGGTTTCCACTTAATTTTTATAAGCTCAGCATAAGAGCCAGCAGGGGGTAAAGCACACTTGGATTTTCTCTACTTAAAATATTACAATGTTAGCACTTTTGCTTGAGCCCTGAAAAGGGGGCAGTGGGGGGGCTGGATGCGTGTGTGTGTTTGGGGGGTTTTTTTGGTGTTGGGTTTTTTTCTTTCTTTCTTTTTTATGAGAGCCCTTTAATCTCAAGCCAATATGTCAAAATCAAATTAAGCCTTGGAAGGGGAGCAGGCTCAGCGTGCCAAGCTCGCTCGCTGGGTTGTAAATGTACAATTGTTTCTGGGAGCTGTTATTAAAGCGAGGTGACTGCTACCCATTAAGGGATCCTGACGTCACGTCCTCCTGCCACGCTCGTGAAGCGGCACTGGGAGGAGGGGGATGACGGGACTCAACCACGCAGTGGCCATGGGGAGGGGACAGACCCACGGTGTCCCCTGGAGCAGAGCAGAGGGAGGGTGGCACCAGCCCCGGTGCTGATGGGCTATGCGGTGGCCCCAGCAAAGGAAGCCCTGGGGACTCTGGGGACCCCAGGAACCCTTGGGGACATGGCTTGTGTTTCCATGCAGAAGACCAGGTTGAGACCTGCCAAGGAACCATCAAAGAGAGTGGGTTTGGGGCTTGCAGCAGGGTCTGGGCTTTGGACGTGGGAGAGGTTGCTCAGCCAGGGCTTCCCCCAGTCCTTCTGGAGAAGCAAAAGGGGGAAATGAGCAACCTGGTCCAGTGGGAGGTGTCCCTGCCCATGGCAGGGGGTTGGAACTCAATGATCTTTCAGGTCCCTTCCAACCCAAACCATTCTGTGATTCTAGGAAATCATGGGATTTTTTTCAGTTTTCAGATTAAAAAGTCCATGTTTGCTTTGGTTGAGGAACCCATTTCTTGCCCAAGCAAAACCTCTCACCGGGGCGGTAGGGCCGGCTGGGAGGTGCCCTGCAGAGCCCCTGCAAGGCTGGGCCAGCATCGCTATTTCTGGGTAGCCAGGGCTCTTTGCTGGGCTGTGGTTAGGAGCAGAGGGGACAAGCCTTGTCCCTCACGGTTACTGAACCCCTCTGATGCAGAGGCAGGATTTGGGGTGCTCTGCTGTGGGGTGTATGCTCTGCAGGGGGGTTGTGACCCGTTTGCAGTGGGTCTTACCATGGCGAGATGCTGCCATCAGCACCATGTTGAGTATTTTAAATCCACGTTTCTGCTGAGCTTCGCTACAAGCAAAGTATCAGCAACACAACACTGTAAAGTAACACTGTTCTTCACTCAAGACAGTTTGTATTTTCCATAAGGCTGATACCTGATTATATTTAGACTGTGCAGGCCTTTAGGGTGGTCACTTACCACCTTTTAATTAATGCGGTGGAACTGAGATGAGCTGGAGAAGCATGGGGGGCAGCGGGGAGCTGTGTCGGTACGCTGAGATCTGCTCGCTGCCCTCTCCCATCCAACCCAACTTCAGCTCCTACAGATGCTGAGGCAGGTGGTCCCTGCTCCGTATCCCAAAATCCCTGATTTCAGTGCATGGAGACAGCAGCCATCCGGGAGCCATCTGGGACTGGATGCTGCGATCCCAGCGATGTTACCATGAGTGCTGGAGGAGGACCTGGCAAGAGGACAGCGAGGAGACCTCATGTCTCCTCCTCTTGGCCATGCCACGCTGGGCAGAGAGAGACAAACTAATGGCCAGGATAATTAGCCCTGGTGAGAGGCAGTGCTAATGAGACAGAGCGCAGCACTAAGCTAACTGAGCTGTCTTGCTGCCAGGACGCAAGACAGGAGCTCTGCTGGGCTGTCCTGGGTGGACAACCAAGCTCATTAGGAGTGCGCTGAGAGACCTCTGGCAGGATGCTGCAGGCAGGGTGTCAGCCCCTGGGATGGGCAGCCCCGCAGCACCGAGGGACGTAGGGAACTTCTCTGGGCGATGCGGCGGAGAAGCTTGCACTGCGTGCCCATCGCAGGCTGCTTTCACCCGCCTTGCTGGGTCGCCTCTGGGAAGCAACAGCACGGTTAGTTCTGTTCGCTGCTCTTTATGGGTCCCACTAAATCCTGTGTAATATACTGTAAATAAATTTTATAGCTGAAATCGGTGTTTTACAGGGGCAAACCAAGGTCCAGCTGCAGAGCTACAAACAAATGTGCTGTATGCAAAGGGGAGATGGCACCGGTGCCCCCCACCGAGCCTCGGCCCGTTTCTTGGGCATGTTTTGCTGGGTCTCAGGGAGAGCGTAGCTTACACCGGCTGGCACTGGGCATGCTCATCGCCTGCACATGGCTCCTGACTACCAGCGCCTTCTCCCTGTAAGCAATTGAGAACAAAAGTCAATTGCAAAGTGAAAATAAACTGCTTTCCTCAAGTCACACAGGGAATCAGTGGTGAGGGCAGAGGTAGATTCATGCACAGGGAAACTGAGGCAAGGAGCTGTGCTTCAGGGCCGTGGAGCAAGGCTCTGGGAGAGCTGGAAGGAAGACCAGGAGCCCTGTGTCACCCTCCTCATGTCTCTACTCCTGGTGCCTGACACAGCCTGCAGAGACTTGACCCTGTACTTGGGGCTGTGGAAACCCCAATGTGTCAGAGACCCCCAAAACACCCCCCTTGCCTCTTTTCCAGTGGCTCCACAGCTGGAGGTGCTGGTGGGCAGGGCTGTCCCTGCGAGAGTGCTCAGGGTTGCTCAGCGATTCCCAGACGTGCTGCGCTCGCTGTTTTCCGGGAACCCAGAGGCCTGAGCAGAGATAAATAAGTGATACAGACATCTCCGCACTAAACACACATGACGCGCTCCCTCCCACTCCCCCCTCCCCATACAGGTCTATTAATCCTGACAAATTATGACGTACAGACGTGTAATGCAAACTGATTCATCATACATTCAAATCTGCTGTGCGGGAGCAGCGGGAGGGCAGAGGCAGACAAGTGTATTACACGGATAATGTATTTGACGTATTAATAAAACCAGCCGCATTGCTCAATCTGGAGAGAGGGAGGGATGCCGATACATCATGACAGATCACATATTGATGGAATCCAGATGTTGGGAATCATAGTCTTGGGGCCTTTCTTGTATTGACTAAAGGTAAAAAATGCAGGCTGTCAGCACATTAAATCCCTGCTCCACTCACGGAGGCTGGGGGAATGATTATTTATTTCTGGAGGACGAGGAAGCTGCTCCCTTCATCCCCTGTCCCATTAGCCCACCTGGGAGGGAGGGTTGGAGAGAGAGGTTTGAACTCTCCTGCTATCAACTGCAAAGACCTGCAGGAGCACACATTAATAGGGACCCATCAGCTTGAAATCCTTGGCTCAGCCCCTCTGCTGATGTAAATCAGGATTGAAGTGATCCCTGTTGAGCACCTGGCCTTGGATTTTTAGCCAGTGAAGCAGGCAAAACAAGCCCCTTGGCTTTACCGGTGATGCTGCTGCTTCCCCTGTTTTGCTCCTTCTGGACAGGGATGCTGCTCAGCTCCAGCCCCCTTCTTATCCTTGTTCTGCACCAGTCCTCAGTGGTTTGAGTGAATGCTGCAGGTGGATGGGAATGTTACATACGTACTTACATGCACATGCACACGTATGTGCGTATCCATAAAATAATTTTAGTATTTTTGGGGGAAAGATATTCAGTTACTCATGCTTTCATGGGTAAAGGCCAATAACAACTTCAACTTTTATTTTACCTTTTAAAATGAAAGCATCTTGTTTCAGGTCTGTTTGGATTGGATACTTTTAAAGGGCTCTTTGCATTCTTGAAGCCTGATTGACTTTGGCTTGTGCGTGACGAGGCGTTGCACACACGGTAACATTATCTCTTGGGCACGCAGTGGGGGTACAGAAATATATGAATGCACTGGCTTGGCATTGTGCTCCCCCGCCTTCACGAGTGCCTTTCGCTTGAGCTTCTCCTTGTTGCACTGGGCTAAACCTGCTGCTTGGGGCACGGCCAGCACAGCAGGATGACATGACACTGAGAAGATGATGACAGAGCTTTATGCTAACGCCCTTTCCAGGGGTATTGCCACCCTGGAGAAAGTGCTGGTGCTTTGTATTTTTGGGCCCTGCCCCTGCAAGCTTGCATTACCCACAGAGGGGAGCGACCAGGAGGTGGTTGGGACACAGATGGTCATTGCCTGGGAGGCCAGGGCAGCTCAAAGGGGTGGTGTGGGTTTCAAAAGTCGTGAACTTGCAGCAGAGAGGGGGATGTTTGAGTGCTGTGAAGAGTTTAAATGATCGGGGCACAGTTTGCTTTGATTCAGATCACCGGGACTTATATATAGAAGCCTATAGAACTATCATATAGGCTCAGAAATAGAGAGAAACTCCATTTTCCCCCCTGTCAGACTGGATCAAAAAGCAGGAATCAAGGAATTTAGGGAAATACAAAAGCAGACATTGACATCTTGGTGTTTTCCCCAGGGGAGCCCCGGGGCGTGCATGCCATGGGTCCATGCCCAGCAGAGGGGGATGGCAGGAAGTCTCTGGTGTGCAGAGGTGCAGTTGCCCAGGGCTGCCCTGGCATCATGGGTCCCCTGCAAAGCATTCCTGAAATACTCCTCCCGGGGATGGTAGCCCAAACTGGAGCCACACAGAGTGACGAGCCTCAATGAGCCTTCCAAAACATGTTGGCGGTGTCCCCAACCAGGAGCAGGGATTAGCATGCAGGGGGTTTGCCAAGCGGGAGCAAGCCTGCCCCATGCTCTGGGGTCCGGGCTCCACTGTTGTCCCTCTGTGGGTCTGCAGTCTCCCCAGCGAGCTCGGCTGATGGAACAGGGAGCTGGGGCTGCCCATGGACTCCAACAGCCCCACTGGCCATCCCAAGGGTGAGCGAGACCCGGCCGACCCAGCTTTGAGGGTGCACAGCGGTGCTGCTGCCCTCGGGCACGGCCGGGGCACGGGGCGGCAGCGGGGTGAGCCTCTGTCCCCTGCTCAGCTGCTGATTCCTGCTCAAGCCGTGGGTGACCCGCACTGTGCAGGGCTTTCGAAAGTGAGGACACAAGTCCCTCAGAGTCCCAAAGTGCTTTTAAAACTCCTTCTTTAACCTCTGGAAGCCGTTTCCTTGCATGTGAAATGGAGACAATAAACACCTGAGATGAAAGGGCAGCTTTGCTCTGCTGAGATAAAGGGGTTTGCTCTTTCCCCCGAACTTGTTCTGTACAAGTGGACGGGTCTGGAGGTCAGGGAGAGCGCACCAGCCCCGGAAAGTAGCAAGGTCTTTTTTCAAGTTGGAGAAAAGCAGCTTAGAGGAAATATAAATTGCACTGAGTGAGCAGGACATGAAAGCAGGGAGGGCTCCTCAGATGGGGAGCCAGGGAAAATGATGGAGGGAACGTAAGAATGACAAAGCATGTCGTTCCAGTGGAGTGCAAGACGATTTGCTTTAGCTCATTAAATACTGCAATAAAATATTAATAGTTATTGTCCCTCTATTTTTTGTAATTATCCTTGCAAAGAAGGATCTGCTGCAAGTCACTAATGTATTCCCAGCAGCGGGTTGCTTTTTAATATGGTGATGGCAGTCGGGGAGGGGGGTGGTGAATGAAAGCGTTTATGTGTGGCCAGAAAATAGTTGTATGATCAGGGTCATTAAGGAACCAGTGCTGTCTACAGAGGGAGAGACACAAGGAGGGGAAGAGGAGGCTACAGGGAGAGAAAAAGGGTGCAGATCAACCTGTGAGCACTTGAGAAGGGACGAGATTTGAAGACAGTCTGGTGTCCATATCCCACATAACCCCAAGGAAAAAATTAGTGCTGCGGCTGCCCAGCCTGGCGTGCCCAGGTGTTTGCTGGTGAACATGGGGATTTCCCCACCTGATCACTCTGATATGGCTATGAAGGACCCTGGAAGTGCCAAGCTCCTGCTGTGGGTGCTTGGGTGACTTGGGGACAGCCCAGGCACGTGGGAGGCAGACCTCGGGGCGCTGTGTGTTGTCCTGGGGAGGCTCCCCTCCATCACAGCCCTCTGCAAGGCAGAGAGAGCAGGGATCCCACCGTGGCTCCTTCCTCCAGGCAGGGAGAGCCTGGGAACACAGGTGCTGGCAGGGCGGCATGGGCAGCAGCACCGGCGCCATGCTGTGAGCCTGCCTCACGGAGCAAAGCCTGTCCTGGTGATGTGCCCATCCATCCGGAGAGCCAGCGGCAGGGCAGCAACGTCTGCAATGCTGTCTGCCACAGCAGGGATGCTCCTGCTTCCTGCGCCACAGGGATGGGGGCTCTGGCCCTGCTCAGATCCCATCAGCTGGCCCTCGGAAGAGAAACGGTGCTGACAGGTATCTAAGCGAGGCAGAATTAAGGGAAATGATAATAAATGTAGATGGTCAGGCGGGGGAATGAAATGATCCATCTTTTGCATGTTAGTCAAGAGGTGTTCGCAGACTCCCCCCTCCCCGCTCCCATTCAATCAGGGGCTGTCAGACCTCCAGCAGGCTGGCATTTTTGTGAAGAATCTCTCGGCTAAAAATTGTTGTCATTCCTATTTCCTTGTTATCAGTTGCCGGCACCTCGGCAGAGCCCGGAGATTAACGCAGAATCGCCGGGCGAGCATCCATTCCCGAGGAGCCCTATCCATTACGCCAAGCTCAGCAGGTCCCTCCCGCCTCACCTCCCACATTCATCATCTTTAACGCTGACAGCCCAGCGCAGGCCTTTCAAATTTATCTCACCGCGTCCCGGGCAGGCTCTATCCGTCAAACTGCGCGAGAGGGAGCGAGCGGAGCGCCGTCTTCTCTCCCCTGTTCGTCAGGGAGGGAGAGGGGGGGAACAACCTGCCCGTGTGAGGGACTCGGTAAAAGATTGGTCCGAGATACACAATTAATCATGGCTCGCATCAATTTGCTTGATTTACTCCCCGGAGGGAGAAGGGGCGTAAACACGGCGTGTGCAGAGGCAGTGTGGAAACATAATGTGTCTGTCTATAGGAAAAACATTAACACATCATCCCCGTTGTGGGTGATTGATGGGGGAACAGGAGAGGGACAGCCCGGAGCTGGCAGGGTGACAGAGAGCCAGGAGCTTGCCAGAGAGACGGACCCAATGGAGATGAACCTCAGGGGCCACCGGTCAGGGCAGGTGGCACCTGGCACGTCCGACCCACCTTGTGCTTCCCTCCTGGTGCTCTCCCCGAGGCAGCAGCCCAGCCCCAGGCGTCTTCCCGCGCACCGGGACCCGCTGGGTCGGGAAGGGAGGTGGGAAGGGGAGCTGCCGGCTGTGCTCCGTGTCCGAGGCAGGCGCTTTGGGATACAGATGTACGAAATGTCCCATCTTCAGGGTGATCGAAGAATCGAAAGCAAAACTGCTTTTGCAAATAAAAATGTCCAAGGCATATTTCATGTTTGCCAGCATGTCCTAAATGGGTGGCAGTGCAGCTCGCTCTGCCTTGCCTCTGTACATAACTTTTTCTGCCTGTCCCTGGAAGCACGTGCATTTCAGGATGCGACTCAAATGTGCGGAGTGCGCTTGTGAAGCCCTTCGGTAGCCTTTGGGGCAGGAGATGCCGTAGCAATGAAAGATGCTGTTATTATTAGATCCTAAGCACCGGGCTGTGCCATCCCTTGATGGCTCCGGCGGAAAGAAGAGGCTGACTTTTATGGAGAAAGTTACTGCTGTATTTACAATCCAAACCTCCTCGTAACCAGCCGCAGGGTGGAGGAGGAAATGCGGAGACTGTGTGTGATGATTTAATGTGTCCTTCTCATGTGCCTTTCAGCAAAGGAGCCTCCTCCCTCCTTCACTAACCCGCACTTGGCTGGGCTCCGGCTCAGCGATCACACCCATGTGAGCAAGGGCAGCGGGAGGAGAGATTTAGCCAAGGTCAAGGTGGGGGACCAGGAACTTGTAGATCTGTGTCCCAGACCTGCATCTCCCTTGGTAGCATCTTCACAGAAATAAATGGTACTCAGACCTCGCCAGGTCAGGCATAGAGTTTCCCACTAGCTTTCCGGGAGGTTATGGTGTTTGGAGGAGGAGATGAGGTCTCATGAGAGCTCACTGCCACCAACAAGTAAATCTGCACCTGGTACTTGTAAGGAGTAGCCTGGCTGATAGGAGTAGCTCAGCATGAGGGTTGTGTGGGTTGAGCTGATGCGGTTTACCAGCACTTACCACTTGGACAGACATGCTTCCCTGGGCAGGTTGCAGCCCATGAGCTGATCCTAAACTCGGCGCCGTCCCTGCTGGCAGCTGTGAGCGCCCAGCTGAGCCATGCTGCCGGGTTTGCTCCCTGGTTAGCTGGCGGCGGTGCTGCACGGGCTTCATCCTGCCTGGCCACGCATCGCCCTTGGCTGGGACCTTCCTGCAGGCACTCCTCTCATTTGGGCTCTGAACAGCAGCAGTTTCGCCATCCATGTTTCTTAACATGCCCAAAGCCGGGTTTAAGAGCTGGTCTTCCAGCTCATTCACTGCCTCCCTGCATGGGGTTTCCCTTAGCTGCACCCCAGCATTTCCACCTGGGAGGAAGGGATGCTAACGCAGGGAGATCTGTCATCCACAGAGCCCTGGCCGGTGCTTTGTAAGTCAGAAATGCACCAGACAGATGTAAGCTGCCTTAAATGAAACCTGGAGTGATGCAGGCATGATTTGAGCATCCATGAGTTGCCCTCCTGTTTGCAGGTCCTTGGGAGAAAAGCCACATCGTGTTGTCCATCTGTCTGTCTGTCCGGCTATCAGTGTAGTGCTTCAGACTGTTCCTATTTCTAATTCATAGAGTATAAATTAAACTCTGAATTAAACCCCTCCTCAGGGCAGAGCCTGTCCCTGAAGCACCCAGGCTGAGCTCAGGCAGGAATCAGGACTGTGACCCACAGCTCTGGGGTTGCTTGTTGTTTAAATTTGTCAGTTTAATTTAGTTTTGTTTTCCCCTGATTTAGCTGCATCTGAAGAGGGTTTTTGTTTTGTCTTATCTTGTGGAAATTACTCATAATTTTGTAGTGGCTGTTTAATATATATATATATATGTGTGTGTACGCTGAGTTTTACAGCCCATTTTTATCACCTTTTTATTATCTTGGGTCAAAAGCTTTACTAGGTTGCATTCAGGGAATTATGCAAACTAAGAGAAAATACCATAGCAAAACTATAGATTTTCTCATTAAACTCTGCTTGGACATGTAGTTATTGTAGTAAAACTCTAGTAACTATTACAGGCCCTAATATAAAATTATAGTTTGACACCTCAGTGTGATTGGCCTTGCACTGCAGTTAAATTAACCCTTTCCATCCCTTGTCTGCTCAGACTCAAGGCTTTTGCTGGAAGTGGGCAAGCTGGGCTTAGTGGGCAAGCTGAGGTGGCCACGGGGGCTTAGCCTGGGACTCCGCTGCAGCACCCACAGCCCCTCCGTGGTGTGCAGCTGCTGAGCAGCTCTCTCTGAGCTGTCAAAAAACTTCCCTCCAGAAAGCATTTAGAGAGAGAGGGATGCTCGAGCAAGGGAGGATCCCACAACTCCAGGTGGATAAAGTCCAGCAAGGAAAAAGGAGTTTGCTGGTGTTTGCAGCCACCCTCATCATCCCAGAAACTGGTTCGTTCCCACTGCCCAAAGAGACTGTAATTCTCCCTGCTCCATGCACAGTGGATTTAAGGAGCAATAAGCATATTCAGCGACTTAATTATCTCAGACCAGATTTTCTTCTCAATTACACTCAAGTAAATCTGAAGTGAGTCCATTTGAGATGGTATTAGTCCACCCTTGTAGAAAACAAAATCAGATAAAATATCATCTGTGCATTTTAGCAAATCTCCATGCCTCTGCAGGTAACGCTGCAGCAATTGTGGGAGGTTTTTGTGACTGGCTGACGCAGTGATAGGGAGCTGTGTTTAAAACAACTTGGATGGTCTGGTGGGGATGGGGACTATTTCTTTCTGATTGTCTGATTAACATTTTAAAGCTATGTTGATAATAACCTGGGGTAGCATGACAGTTCAGCAACTTCATTCGAGGGAAACACTTAATCATATTTATTATGTAAACACAGCTTGCCATGCCCCCATTAAATTATTAATAGTGCCATTAACATATTTACATATAAATCTTATAGCAATTGATGGAAATGGCTTCAAGAACCTTGCGTTAGCTCCCTTTTTATAATGGATTCTCTCTTGCAAATACCCATTTATTAAGGAGACAAAATATTAATTTTTTGTTAAATGTTCATGTCAAAAATGTCACCTTTGCAGTTTTGCAAATTGCCATTTATGCAAAACCTACTGACTTGGTATTTTCCTGTCTTAAAAAATGGTCTGTTTAAAAATACTGCTTCAGTAGGAGCAATTAAGAAGAATAAGAGTAAAGACTCAGTTTTTTTGCTTTTTCATTAATAATCAAGTTGATAAGCTGAACAGCACAAATACTGGAGGGGTTGTTCCATCACTTCACCCCTGGAGGTGCCTTAAAATGGCCCCAGTCCTGCTGCCTGGGGACTAACCCCTGATCAAAACATACCCAGTTGCTATGTATTTGCAAAAGCTATTTGCTATTGCTGGAACCTGAATTCATTTCCTTGGGCTGGAGTCATGCCCATGCTGATCCCTCTAACGGGATGCCATCCCCCAGTCACGCATGGGGGATGCTGGACCAGACTCCCTGGGAGATGCTGCTGTCCTGGGGAGTTCCTGGATGGAGGGCAGAGGACAGGGCAGAAGGGATGTGGTTTGCACGCACAGGGGTTGGAGGTGTCGAGCACCAAGGACCCAGCCACTCCCCTCTGTTTTCTGTATTTCCTATGAAAAGAGGTGAGGTCTCTTTTCAGAACAGGAGTGGGAAACTGCGGGAAATAATAGGTGGCATACTGGGAGCATGGGGGGAAGAGAAGAAGGAGGGTGGGGAGTATGAAGGCAGGATTTACTGGACAGGATAAAGAGAAGAAGACGGAGAGCAGGTCAGTCCTTCTCCTGTTTCTCCTCCAAATTCAGCATCTTTCCTAACTAGCCCAGCCCTGACTTCATAATCCTAATTGGGCTGTATACTGTAATTCTTTAGTACCTTCCAGGCAGTAGTATCCCAGAGTGATTCATTCTCAGGATTGCCAGTTTTCACAAGTTTATCATAAGACTCTCAGGATTATTTTTTTTTTCCTTAAAGTTTCACCCCCTGCAATCAAGTGGTGACATAAGGATCTCAGTTTTCCTTTAAATAAATAGCAAAGGCATGTTTTGAGCCCTGTGGTCAGGGCATGAGGCTTGAATATGTGCTGTGAGCAGGGTCCTTAAAGTCTAGAGACAAGAAGGCAGAGAAGAAGATGATCACAGGGTGTGGAGCTGTAGGATAATTTATGTTGAAAAAGACCTTGGGAAGTCATCATACACAATTTCTGGTGCATCTCATACTTAACTGTTAGTTTTCCTTAGTGTTTTTAGTAATAAAATTAATAAAACATAGCTCATGGTTTTGTGTGAACTATATATACTATACATCTCCATACTGTGAAGTATAAATCTCCCCTGAGAGCCCAGCTGCCTCTTCCCCTCCAGCACACCCAGCTGTGATGGCAGACGTCCCACGCCAGCAGCTCCAAGCCAAGCAGAGGGGAGGAAAACCAGTTAGCTGGGGAGGAGCCATAGCTGCCTGAACTGGGACCTGCTGGGAACCCAGCATGGGGCTCCTGTCCCAGCTCTGCTCAGGATGCACGACCTCAGCAAACCGTGTCTCCTTTCCACACCTCCCTTCTTCCCACCTGAATGTGGGGGTGAATAAGGCACTTTCCTTTCTGGAGAAGTATCCAAGAATTAAACCTTGTTATGGTAATGCTGAAGCTGGGGAAAGACGGAGGCGGCATTACACAGGATTTTTTTCCCTTTCTCAATTAAATGAATGTTCTCCTAACCCGTTGTGCCCAGCCCTCATGTGTGCTGTTACAATTGTCTCTAAAAACTCTGTCTGATTTTTCAAGCAATTTCTCATGAAACAGGCACTTTCAGAAAAATCATAAGAAAGCAATAGTTTCAAATTGGTCATTTGGGACTCAAATTACTAATCTAATACATTTTTTATTGAGGATTCCTGAAAGGTTCCATAAAACACAGTCTGTGAAGCTGCCCAAACTTGCCGGCCTCCTAGTTTGACAGATCGAACCCAACAATCCACTTTGCAGCTGAGGTTTAGGGCTCGCGAAGCCGCCACCGAAATAGCGGCGTTTATATTTCTCCATCAATAGTGCCTATCTGGTCAGATTTTTAAATTCCCTGGGGTGTTTTGTTGATTTTTTTTTTTTTTTTGCCTGTGCTGGATTTTTGTGTCCAAGCTGCAAACTCATATTGGGGATATTTTGAGGGGGTTGACCTGAAATCTGCTGCTGAGCATCAGCTCTGGTGCTGCGGGGAGGAGTGAATGGGAGGACAAAAGTCAGGTCAGGCGAGGAGAGGACTGGGAGCCGGAGACTGACTTTTTCATTATTTA
>NW_010126896.1:0-15482 GCF_000699245.1 Pterocles gutturalis | reverse complement strand
CCCGATGACCAAGGCTTAGCCCGTTCCCAAAACTGCAGTCTCAGAAAGGAGATAAGAGCCTGAGTGTCCAAGACTGAGAGCTGACTGTGAATGCAAGATGACTCAGGTAGAGGGGCGACTCAGAGAGACAACCCAGAAAGAAAGGTCAAACTTCCAGACAGACCTTCATCTATACACTGGGCAGGACGTTCCTGACATGGAGTATGTCACAGGCTAATCTGAGTCTCAGTCCTAAACCTAAGATTGAATCCTAGGCTAACTGTAAGTAATTGGGCTCCCTCCCAGCTTCTCCTGCACCTTCAGATACTGACACAGCAGAGAAGCTGAGAAGTCCCTGACTGTCCTGGCAGCAACTATAAATGGCAGTATATTATCAGCCTTCTCCTCAGCACAAATCCAGAACACAGCCTCTTACTAGCTACTATGAAGAAAATTAACTCTGTCCCAGCTGAAACCAGGATAGGTCTTTAATTTGATTATCTGTTATCCTGTAACTTTTTGTTTATTGTATTATAAAACTAAAAAACAAACAAAAATAATATTTTTTTAAAACCATAAAAAAAAAAAAAAAGGAAGCAGACGGAGAAAGGTATCGCTATTCTGGTTTCACATCACAGCCGGTGGTGGTCAGGGGGACATCAGCTATGCCCTCTTTAATCCAAGAACATTCTCTTTGCTGTGGGGTACATGGGTAGTGCTGTAGGATCTATGACTCACTGCTACACTACTCAAACATACTTCTGAACATTTTTCAGGAGGAAAAAAAAATCCAATGTCTTATGAATGTTGACCTTTTCCACTCTTTTGTCAGCAACCTGAGATATTAATGAAAATTTTTATTCTGCTGGAAAACAAGACTGATTTGCATTCCCTTAGAATTATTAGAACAGTGATAAGGAGCAAGTTATTCCAGAAAATCATAAAATGAGGACTTAGATTAGAAAAGAATTTTCAGATTAACTAATTTGAATTTGTGGCACCATTTCCTAAGAGATGAGTCATTTCAATAGAATTCACTGAAAAGGAAATAAATCACCAATTATTTTTTTGAAATCATAAAATGAAATTATGATAGAGGCAAAGGGATAATGTTCAAAGAGGTAACAGTTGCTCTGAATACAACTTCTGCATATTTTCACAAATCTCTGTGTTCCTCTAAAAATTTAGTTAAATTAAAAGAGGATACAGTTATTTTTGCTTAATGTTATACGGATACTTGGAACCTGTTATTTATTCTTATTTAGTATTCAAAATAAAAGCTGTTTGTGATCATAAGTAACTGTGTAAAGTTATTTATTAAAATGCTTAACCAGGTAAGATAATTTATGATGTAACATTTAGGATTTATTATTGAAATACAATAGTACAACCTGCAGCTCATAAATGAATGGAAGTTGCCAGCATCAGCAAGATGAATTTTAATTTATACTGGACTATGAATGTTTGTTTCATAATCATTTTGACACATTTAGTACAAGCATTTGTTGACAGAAAGTCAGTCGGGTTTGCTTTGCAACTGGTTATATACATTCCATCTATATTATTCTATACATCTTGAATTAATTACAACTAATTTTAGGCATTTAGCTTAGCCTAGACACCTTGGGCTCTCTATCATCAGTGGGTAGAACAGACACATACCAGAAAAAAAGCCAGATCAAGAGTTAATTCAGTTAACCTGAGTCAGCTTTACTTGGTAACTGCAACAGGTTCAGTGTACTGTGTACTTGATAACCATGTAGGTAAACCATCACACCACCATATGCCAAGGGAAAAGAAGTAAAAGAAGTATTTTCAAGTTAGGGCTAACAGAGAGAGTAATGTTACTTTAGCAGAACTAATTTTGATGTCTGGAATAGCTTTCTAATTGGAACAAAAGGCATTCTTCCTTTGAGCTGCTAACCTAGACCAAACCTCTTCCAAATTTTAAAATATGGTTTATATAGTCTCAAAACAAGCAAATTCCACAACCCAAAATTGTGCTATAACCTGATCAACAAAACCTGAGACCTCTAGTATACCTATGTGCCAAAAAACAAAGTTCTGAAAATTATGAAAAGACATTGAACGGTAATCCTGGTTTTTTTGAACTTACATTGTGAAACTCTGTGAAATATTTTCTTTCACCAAATGATCCTGAATCAGTTTTTAGTCTCAAAATCTTTTCTTTTGATACTTTAGCATCTTCCTGATCCAAGACGTTTTTTTTACAGACTACAGATCACCAAATATTTGAAGAACCTCACATAAAAAGAAGGGCAGAGGGATAGTTTTATACATAACCGCATTAAGAACAATAAATGTACATATCACTTACAGACAAATAGCCATCATTTTTGTTCCACTTACCACTGGCTGGCTGCAAAGGTAACGACAAAGTTCTCCAATGTACTGGATGACAGTCACATTGTACTTTTTGCAGTCACTCCAAAACTGACTAGCTGAGAACTTCTTTTTTAACACACACGCTGCACCTTTATGGAAAGAAAATGAGGCATTTTCTCTTTATGGCAGCTTAACTAGCTATGTTCCCTATTTCTACAAAACAGAATGTAAGAGGAACTAAGAGCAGCCTTGTTCAGAGAACTATACAGTATTTAAGATGTTTTATTAGAACACATGTTCAAACCTGGTAGCCATAGAAGGGAGATGAGCCCAGTCTCCTCCTTGATGAGACAGTAAGCCAATAGATAGGAGGTTAAAAGCAAGGAGGCAGATTTTCTTTGTTGGTGTTGCAACATTATTCAAGAGTTTAAAATAATTTGAGTATCACTGAAACTCCATTTTTCAGCAAAGAAAGTATTCATCAATGCAGATTCAGACAGAATTAATCCATAATCCAGTCCCTTGCTCTGACTTGTCCTTGATGCTTCACGAAACAGGAAATCCTTGCCATCAAATTCCAAATAAATCTTTTATAAGAGAGTTATTGAGGACACCTACATTGTTTCAGTAAAATATGTATTTCATAGTCTGTGCCAAAACAAGTTAAATGGGGGGGGAGGGGGAGGGGGAAGTTATCATCTAATGACAAACCTGAATGTTTACTGTAAATGTCAGTTTTTAAGTTCACCAAAATACATTTTATTTCTATTCCACCATACAATGCTTAGACTGTACATACATTAATGCACTATATACACTGCCAAAACACTACATATCTCCTTAAATTCCTTCTTACTTAAAGATAATGAAGACATTTGTTACACAAATGACTATAACTAATTATTATCCAGTACCACAAAGATAGCTTGTAAGAGGTTCTTCACTATTACAACACTCCTCCATCCTCAAAATAAAGAAACATAAAGCTCTTCTGAAAAGACTATTCATATGATTTCAGCAAAGCAATAGTTTCCCTAATGACAGTGCACCTGCGTGTTTTATACATTTTTATAATAATTCATTTTCTATTTAGAAAACAATTAAATGAAATGAGCCCTACCCAATTCAATGCATCCACCAATGCCAAGAAGAGATGCTGCACTGTGATAAAGAGGCAGAGTAATATAAATTATGTCTTCTCCAGTAGCACCAAAAGCCCACAGTCCAGCAGCTCCTTTAAGAACCTGCATGTGACTGATGACTGCGGCCTTTGGAAGACCTGTAATGGAAACAGAAAACCATGCATAAAGCTTCACTTAAAGAGAACTTAATGTACTTTTTTTTTTCCTGTGTAAGGTCTCTAAAATCATAAAAGAATCAATTACTTCTACCGTAACCAAATTTTCAGCCATCTGTTTAGATGGCCATTAATAGGCAACTGGCTGTTTAATACAGTATTGCATGTTTGCTCCGTACACGTAAAGATACATAAGCCAGTTTGTAACCTCATCTGTTAGTTGTTTTACTTGATGTCAAGTCAATTCAAACAGGAAGAAACACGAAGAAACTCTCTGGTTAGCATACTATCAAATTACATAGAGCCATAAAAGTACTAAAAGCATTTATTGTACATATGGAGTTCCTTTAACATAAAGAGGCATCACACTAGATCTCTTTCAGGCAAGAGACATAGTGACTGCAACATAATTAAGAAAGGTATGGGATCTACACAAAGTAGATCATGTAGCAGGCGCTTATCTAAGATGTGCACATCTAAGTCTACCTATTTGTTTTAGAACATTATGAAGGCTACGTAGAATTAAAAAAAAAAAAAAAAAATCAATCAAAAAGTCCACTCCAGTGAGGTTCTTCTTAATGAGTTTCTTCAGGTTCAGCACAGAATTTCTGTTTAGCAACCCTCAGACTCACATGCAAGAGCTTCTTGTCCTACTACTCTGGTACCCATTATTTTGAGTAGGGAATGTGTTCTTGCTTCATGTATGTTCTCACATACTCACACACTCACACAAATTTCAGGCTGAGTCCTGATGATGAACTGTGAGAACTATTACAAATTTCAAAAAATTTAATGGTTCAGAAAGTTTTCTTAACTATTTTAGCAAAGCTACCGTTCATTTGAAGACTTAAGTAGAGTTTTTAACTGGAAGTGTAATCTATGGAGATTCTAGTTACAGTTCAAAGCCATTTTCAAAGCTCATCACACTATAAGACAAAAGGCAATAAGCCTATGCTGACAATGAACCGCTTATAGCGAGAAGTAGTCTACAGAGTCTTGAGGTTTTTTCTTTTGCCTTTACAGACAGCTGACTACAGATTTTGCAAGATACATCTTTCTTTTAGCTAATTTTACCAGTCATTGATTTTAGGAGCAACACTACACTCTTGCTTTATCAAGAAGTGTGAAAATGCTCAGTTACTTTAGATTAGAATTAGTTATTCCATAATCTTCAAACTAAAGAAACCTTATTCTCTTATTTACATGGTGCAGAACAGACATCCAATGTAAATTAATATAATATAATAATAATCATATAATATAATATAATCATATAATCATTCAAAAATATTTTAAATTCTACATAAGTAAAATTTGAGAATTCACACAGGTATTCTGAATGCAGTTAAAAGAACAAAATCCTCCTACCTGTAGAATTCTATAGTATATTTTATCTAAATCTCCTTACTGTTAACCAGCAGGCTCAACCATATTTATATGAGTACTATTACAAACATACCTGACCTCTTGACAATATTTATAACTTCCTAATTTTTTTTCTAGACTAACATTTTTATTTCCTAATTTTTCCCCAGAAGCTGAAGCAAGTGAACTAAATAATTATTTGTATGAGGGAATGAAGCATAAAACACATCATTTTAAATCTTCTTGTGACTAAAACTGTTGTGTTCAGCTGAATGAGAATGCCAATCTGCTTATCTTAACAACATCACACTGCTTTTCGTGTCAGTGATCATTTTTTTTAAAGTCTTAGCTTCTTAGCTGCTGGAGCACTGGTAATAAATTCAGCCATCTGTTTCTAAACTAAAAGGCTAGTAACTTAATCCTATTTTCTGTCTCTACAGTGACCTGTATAGAACATGACTTAATGAAGAAAAAACGTCTATTTGCTTGGTTGAAGACTGTTTTGTAAAGGTTCTAGACCCCACATTAGCTAGATTAGCTAGGCAGTGGTATGTGATCACAAAATAATATTTCTTATCATCGCAAACCCACCAAAAAGGCAAAATGTTTTACAAACACCTTAGATGTGAAGTAGTAAGAGGTAAAGCTTCTCATAATATTTGCACAATGTGGCAGGAAAAAAGAGAAACCCATAAACCACTGAATATAAACAGTCACTGACAAGAAACATGCTTGTTTTCTACCGTAATGCTTCTAGATAAGAAATATTATATTCTGCTATGAAAAGACAAATCAAAAGACTAGTGTTTCAGAAAATCAAGTTTCTAGATGAAAGCTGAAGGAAAATACAGACTCTTTATCAGACCTGTACCTGTTGTTCCTGAAGTAAATATATATAAAACAGATGACTTGAGGTTGTTGGCAGAGCGTAGATTAACTGGAACAGGGTCTTCAGATGCAGCCTCTATTTTGTCAACAAGGGTATGCACACTCGGAAAACTGTAGTCTTTGGTCATTACCCAAACAGTAACGTCTTTTTGGAGGTTAGGAAGAATTTCTTCCAGTGTTCCAAGCAAATCTTAAAAATTAACATAAAATAACGTTACTTATGTTATGTCTTCACAAAAATAGCAAAGTATTTTTCCTCTAAAAGTTTTCCTTTTTATAATAGAAAGAGGAATGAAATTCACCCCCATGGACATAAATAAATTGAATAAAATAATGATGAACTAGAATTAAAATTCACTGAAAACAGGATATAATGTGTTAAAAATACTGCTGACGCCACAAGGTCTAATTGTCAACTAGCCCTCAAGGCAAAATGGTGAGCCTTGGTTACTACCTCCTGCTTCTCACCTCATTTTGGGTAAGCCTTGGCCATTGATAACACAAGAATGAAGTGTAGTTAAGCTTCAACTTCAACTAAATCATGAAGAAATCTGTTGAAGATGCAAGATGAATTACCTAGCTGGTAATTACAGTGCAGCTGGATGTCCTCAACAGCAATCTCTCATGCTCTCATTGAGCAGCATTTTTTTCAAAAGCATGGAAGTGACTAATTTAAAAACAATCACAAAAACAAAAAACTATGTCATGTATGTAGGTACCTGAATTTGACAAAATAGAAATATGATACAGACCTGTGGCTTATTCAGACACTGACAAAGAACCACATGGCTATTCTATATAGTGCTTTGAGTGTTTGAGATAATTTAATGAACTTGATTTTAGGTACATCAGACAATTTTATTTTCTTATAATCACATGTTCATTCACTGAAAGCTATTATTTCTATTGACTTTTTACCTGAATATAAATACAAACTTGTTTCTATAAAATAAAAATAGCAGCATAACTACACGCTATTTTGTTGGCTTATCATGAGAGAAACCATGAGAGAGTCCCAGAGTAAACAAAAAGAAAAAATATAAATAGAGTCCAACCCCTAAGCAACAGATTTTGTATTTTTGTTTATACTTCTAAGCATTTTTGTAATCTGTCACTTTCTTAGAACACTGTACAGGCATTAAAGTACTAATCCATGAAAATTCTCAAGAACAGGAATGGTATTTATTTCAATACAACTATTCCTACACTTAAAGACTCATTTACACTTAAGTGCTTTGCTGGATCTCAGCCTATGTAATTAATCTTGCAAATATCCCTGTGGGTATAGATTTACATTATTGTCTCAGTTTTTATAGATGAACAGACAAAGTGGACATGACTCACTCACAACTTCATAATGAGGCATTGCCAGAGTCAGCATTTGAAATCTTGGTGTCAACTCCAAGTTCATTTCGCAAATATTAAATACGGATACCACTAATAGAAACCCCTTGCATAAATTTCACACCAAAATAACTGAAGATTTTCAGTCTTTCAGAAAACTACTTTCCTAATGTCAGACTGCTGTATATATTTTAATGAATGACATACTAATCTCTATTACTATGACAGAGGTCTAGCATACTGTCACTAACTATACGTATGTCTTACAAACATAAAGCCTACAGAGTACAAGTTCAATATATTTTATGAATATTTAGCAAATAGATCTGATAGGTTATGACATTAAAATTTTTGTGTTCTAACTTCCTTGGACTGCAGAATTATTTCAAGAAGTAATCACTCACATAATTATGAAAATCTAAAAGACAGATAGCCTCCTGTTTGAGTTACTGGACTACAGTACCCTTCCACTACACATAACAACATAATGAAAAAATGTGAATAAAAAATAACGTTAAGGACAACAGTGTTAACTCCAGGAAGCCTGATGCACTGAAAGTCAAGGTTCATTGGCATATTAATTCTGTTTTGCTGACATATTATAAAACTAGGGTATGTTTTTCAAGTAATAAATATGAAAATACAACAGTATTACTTCTAATTAAGAACAGCTATTCATAAACTAAGTGTGACAGAATAACTAGATACTTACTACCTTGTAATACTGGTTTTTGTCTTCCTATTATGCACATATATACATATATATATGTCTCCTAAACATGCCAGTGATAGTTTGTGTAGGTACGAGTTAAGCTGAGAACCTAGCAAAAGAAACACAAATGTCAGAAGTGGCTGGAGCTGCATTTCTGTTCTCAAAAACAGTAAAAGAATACACCATTCTCTGACATTCTTTATTTGTGCACTGGCTCATACTACAGTGCCAGCAAAGATCTTAAGGACTGTTAAATGTTAAGGATTGTTAAGAATGTCTTGGCTCCTCCAGCCTCCAATAATAATTTGAACCAGACTCAGCTGTCCATCCTGTGTAGTGTCCTTATCAGATAACAAACGTGATGTACAAATATTGAGAAAAACTGCCCAAAAGTCCTCAAGTAAAATTATCCTGTGAAACTAGGATGTAATTGTAAATGAAATTTCACCTATTCTTTAACTGAAAGCTATCCTTTTGCAAAAGGTCTGGCAAAAAACCTCAGTGAGTATCACCCTTTCTAAGTACTACAGGTACCAAAGGGATAATTGCGGCATTTCCTTACTTTCCATAGACAAATTCATTCCTTCCTCCATTTCTTTAAAATGTTCTGCTTTTTACACTTTTGAAAGTGACAAAGACAAAGATCTATTACTTACGAAATCTTAATGTCTCAACAGCAGACAGTTTTTAGGCCTGCATGACTTGAAGAAATTCACAAATATTTCCTATTTTTTAGTATTCAGAAGTTCTAGGTAAGATGTGCACCAAGTTCCTTTTGCATTTGAGTCACATGAAATGCAAGTCTGTCAAAAAGAAGAGGTCTTACCTCTTCTTTTTCTTTTTCCCTCTTTTCTTTCCTTCCTTCAAGGGAAGAAAGATAAACTCTACAGACATAATAATTTAAGAGTCAAGAATGACAGTAGGGCATAGCTCCCTTTTAGAAGACTGAAACACATTTACTCTAAATAATTAAGATCAGTCTTCCAAATAAACATACATACTCTTTATTGTTTCTCTAAACACTCACTCATAAACCTTGTGGTTTTTGTTATTTCACAGAGGCTTGCTTGGTTTTTTAACTGTTATTGAATTATGAATTGATTATACAATAAAATTTTTCTTCTGTGCTCAGAAATCTAGTACTTGGAACAATGTGTGAACAGCTTGTAATTATACATTATCTTGAAAGAAATTTCTAGTTAGATAGTGGAGAACAGCAGAAACAGTAAGTGATTTCCTGAATAAGAAAGGGTAATTTAAAACAGCTGTATTCAAAGTGCCAGAAACTGAATATTATGTCTGGAACACCCAAGAACATGGAGTGTTTGAAGATAACTCTCAGTTGTACTAACATATTTCCAAAGAATAATTCTGATGATAGTCATCTCATGTTCTGTTCCATAAACATAGAACTTCTCTGCCAGACATTCCATAGGGTTCATTGGTCTTTACATATCATCTTGTCCATATGTCAGGAAAAAAACTTCCCTCTTGGAGGAACTACAGATTGATTATTTCTAGAGGTACATGGTATGTGTACTTTACCATATAGGAAAGCAATTTATCTATTTAAGCTTGTGGTTTCTCTCAAGTACTTGTTTGCTTTTTACACTATGAAAGTATATTCAGGTTTTGGTTTATTTGTTTTGGAAGAAATGACTGCTTATCTGAAGTGTGGCAATGTAATCATCAGTTCTGTGTGCATTGTTGACATAGTTGGCATACAAATAGTCACCATTTGCTAACTATTTGGCTTCTACTGGGGAAAAAATACCTGTAATTGGTCAGGATGAATTTTTGCTTTTTTCTCCCTCTTTCTTTTAAAGCATTTCATTATTCAACAAAAAGTTTGTGAAACTGTTACATTAAATTCAAACGAATACATAACTCAATTACATCTTTTGAGAAAGCAAGGAAAATAATGTTTCTGTTTTGAACTACTGTCCTAGGCTTCAAGTTGCACAAAAGGTTTTTTATGTTATTTTCTAGCAAAGAAACAATGCAGCCTGTTGGCAAGGATACAGTCCTACACTGATGAAAGGAATACATCAGATTATGAGATCAGCTTGTACTGAACAGAAAGTTACTCAGAAGGAAAACTGTATGAAATGGTTCTTACATAACTTTGTTGTGTACCCTGGTTGATATGCTCCATAAGCTGCGGCAAGATCAAACTCTTCCCCACACTATCCGGCCTCAGAAACTAATTGTTACTTTTACTTTACCCCCCAAGTGACTCCTTACAGTCAGCACTTATTCTCAGTAAGTAATAATAACAGAAATAGCAAGTCAGCTGTGGCTCAAGGTCAGTGTTGGTATCTTGAAACATCACTGAAGGCAGTACAGGTAGTAAAACAGAAACTGGCTTGGGAATCACAGTTGGGACTGTTTTCTGCTCAAGGGCCATTTGGAACAGAAACACTGTCTAAGTGAAAGCAAGTGATCAAAGAGATACAACGTCTAACAGAGCAGATAAGAGTGTCTTCTGTAGGTCTTCTATGGTTTCCTTGTCCTAAATGTTCAGGTCTAAGCAGCTTGTTATTCCAAATAGTTAAGAAAATATGGTTTTGATAAAATCCATTATTTATTAACTCAGTGACTAGCACATGAGAGATTATACTGCTACTTCTATATAATACCATATGACCTTAATTCACAAATACCAAAAGAGACTTTATTTACTCTTTTTCTCTAGGATGTAGACACACTTCTTATCTGAACTTCAATCCTGACAGCATAAACCCTGGTTCTGAGCTCAGATGGCGAGAAGTTCAGAATACACTTAGCAGCAGCAGAAAGCACTGCTGATGCCTCCAGGGTAAAGACTCTTGGCCAGGAAAAATGCTATACTTGCACAGCTGGGAGAGAACTGCAGAATCACAGAATAGCTGTGGCTGGAAGGGACCTCTGGAGGTCATCTTGGTCCAACGCCCCTGCTCAAGCAGGCCCACATAGAGCAGGCTGCCCACACGTGTCCGTGCAGCATGCACACTCCCTGAATAGCCTTTGCTATCAGGTGATGTAAACCAATCTCACGGCATTCAGTAATGCAATCCTTTCACAGCTGAATCCTTGCATCAGAAGTCATGATGGCAATGCTAAGAGCTGAACTCTTCCAAGTATCAACACAATATAAAATGCCCTGGGAAATTCCATTTGTAACTTTCTGGTGGGTCACAAGATTGTAAGTGTTGTTTAACAGTATTACTGTTACACAAGCACTGTTACACAAGTATTGTCCAAAAGATAAAACGTAATCCCTTGTTCAAGAAAGACTCCAATGAATAGAAATATTCCCTAGAAATGATGCAGTGCCTTAAATGTGTCTTAATTTTAAGCAGCACCTTACTCCTCTGTTCAACCAGTAGTTTTTAAATGAATAAGGGTAGCATAATCTGGTAACAAATGTAGTAAGGACAGATACCTTTCAAACAGATCAGATTGCTGTCAGAGTAACAAGTCTGATAGAGAGTAGGGCGTCCAGCTTCTTTTTTTCTCCTTTACAAGTTCTTCATTTACTTATATGTTAGTTAACTGCTGTTTTATTAAAAATGCAGTTTTAAACTCCAGCTTCTGAATCTCTTTCAACAAACATGCCCCAGAATGGGAGTGGTGGTAGACAGTGTTTCTGGGAATGGAAGTGTGAGGATGTTACATAACAAATTAAAGCAAGAGCTAAATGCACCATGAACAGAGCAGACAAATGAATGTAGCTAAAGGAAAAACTCTCTGCCACAGAGGCAAGTGGAAAAAGTGGCAAGGAACACAAAGTTCAAATACTGGCAAATCAGAGAATCTACATTTGCCTTATAGCCTGTGGTTGGATGAGAAGGAAAAACACCAAGTTACCAGATTGTGCTAAATGAATTGAAAGAACATTGCTATCATAGAAAAAATTCAACCTTTTAGAGATATCCATTTCATGTAAGAAACTGACAAGTGGGACAAATTTTGAAGTTTTTATAACATATCTGAGGCTTAAGAATAAAATACTCAGTTGCAAAGAGTTTGTAGAATACATCAGTCAACGCAAAACCCCCAAAACTTAAGTACCAATGGAAGACTCCCACCTAAAGTTAGAAACAGCAATCAAAATACCAGAGAATTGTCAGACCAGAAAGAAGTCTGACTGTAAGTGCTGAAGGAAAGATAAGATGATACTAATTGGACTCATTGCCAAACCACAACCTCTGAAGGCAGGCAGGCACAAAGCAAAACTGAAGAGTACAAATTCCAGAAATGAGAGTGATCTTGCAAGAGGCAGCACGAAAGACTGAACAAGGCGTGGAAGAAAATGCAACCATAAATAGCACCCAGCCTATTTGGATAGAGGTATCACATTTGTAAAAAATAAAAGCATTTTGAGAAGATGACAAGATGCACGAGAAGAAGCTGCAAGATGCAATCATCTCACACAGAGGAAGGCTACACCACGATTCTGAGCAGGGAAGATTTAGCAACAGTTATCTGTGGGAACCATTCCAGGTATCAGCAGAAGCTGGAAAGTTCCCTTCAGCACCAATGCAATCTTAAGTGGATTTGAATACAGGTTCCTGATTTAATGTGCCATTACAGACAAGAATTTCAAGAGCCGATTTGGTCTTGCTGAGCACAGACAGTTAATGGTCAAATTCTTAAGGAGATGATTTCTGCTGTGCTGCAGTATATGAACAAGATTGAAGGTCATCCAAAATACTGAAAAGATAGTTTTGTAACTATTACAAGAAATTGAATTTCTATGTCAAGCCTATATTTGCTTGTAAAGGGTGAAAAACCTACATATTTTTGAAAATAAGAATTTCTCCTATCCAGAAATACCATTATATAGTTTACCTACTAATCTCTGATTAAAAAAAATAAATCTTAATTGCCAAACATAACGCCTGACTACAGCAATGATAGATACTGGACAACAGGTTGTTTTCAGTGTAAATATTTTGCAAAAAAGTATAAATGTTCCAGATATGCACATTCCGGTGGAAAATGGTTCCACAAGAGCAAACACACAAGAAAGTTCAAGTCATGCCTACTGATAAGAAAGAATCCTTTGAAACACACACTAACACTGAGTGAAAATATGTTTAATAGATGCCTCAGTCTAACTGACTGTGTAACCTCAGTGTTAAATACTGCCCTGCAATTTTTACAAATATTAGGGTGGAAATATTTTGTACAATAATCATGTATAGTATGTTTCCATTTCAAGAGTGGTATGAGTTAGTCCTCACAGTCACTGGTATATGAACCTTCAGTTGCGAAACCTGGACTCCTTTGGAGAGGGTTCTTTTTCATACAGCGTGGCAAATAAACAGGGTCATTACAGAACTTCAACTTCTTTCAGAGAAACAGATAAAAAAATGCCTCTAAGTCCCAAAGAAGAATACTGTGAGGACTTGTAGGCTCAAGGGACTGATGAACTTAATAGACAGACTAAAACCCATGAATAAATTAAGACCAAAACATAAAGGACCACCTCAGAGAGTAATTTGTTGCTATCTCTGTTGTATTATCTGTCTGCACATAGTTCTTCTTTTGTGAGCAGAGGCAGACTCCTAGAACAAGTCATTTCAACATAGTCACTATCAGCTCCTGGTAACAAATTCAGAGTGGAGAAACACAGACCCCATTCCTGTTTTGCAGATGCTTTTTTAATTCATTAGTTAACCTCTCATTTTAATAAAGACTACTCTTAGATACAAGTTTTGATACAAAGTTCTCTTTCACCACAGTCAATGTGAAAGTATTTCCTGAACATTAATTGCATTCCTCAATCCATACACTCAAAGCATGCGTTCATGAGAGGGTGTTAAATGAGGTTTTTTTAAAATTAAGTAAGCAAGAAGGCAATATTAAAAACTGTCTGTTCAGAAGCAGTTATGATGTGTTTTGGGATTACATTTAAATTGGCTTTTGTTTCATCAGCCTGTTTTACTTACTAAGTGTTCTTAAACCAGCATACCATATGCAATCAGGATGACAAAATTTATAATTAAAAATATGCAAGGGAAAATCTTAAATGCACTTTTGAAAGCACAAATGTGCAGCAGCAGAGAACAGATAGAAGGAAATTCCACTAATTAGGTGTTATGAATGCAAAACCCCATAACCTGTGTAACAGGAATAAGGCAATAAATTGTGAAATAGAAATAAGGCAGAGTAGACTTGAAATAATAATTTTAGAGAGGCAGAACAACGTTTATATTTAATACTTTGAAATATCCTCCTCCAACTAAATGTCAAGGTTCTGTGTGATCTTTTAGCACTGCAGGTTCACTTGCACTTGATCATAAATGCTGAGGCAAGTTTAGGTTTTGGATCTGTCTTCAGTTTACACACCTCTATAACTGAAGCCCAAGTTGAATATAAAATGCACATGTATGCCTACATCAAGATTTTAAATTCTTTTGAAGCACTTCATAAAAATGAACTTTGGAAACTTACACAACACAATTTTCTCCTATTCAAACACAGCAATTTAGTCTACAATACAATGCCAACGGTAAGGTGCTTACTACAAATCAACCTCCTATGTGCTACACCTGTTAAAAAAACCCTCT
This sequence comes from Pterocles gutturalis, assembly GCF_000699245.1. NCBI lineage: Eukaryota > Metazoa > Chordata > Aves > Pterocliformes > Pteroclidae > Pterocles > Pterocles gutturalis. The sequence continues at coordinate 994 of NW_010126896.1, read as the reverse complement.
CAATTCTAGTCCCTGAAAGACTATAACACCTCTGCAAACAGTTGCACAGCAGAGGTTCTACAGTTCGAGTTTAGATCTAGCTTGCAGTGGTTTTGATCACTAGAAAGATGGGGAGACAGTAGAGGAGAAGAAAGCATATGACTTAAACAAGACTAAAATTCACTATTTAAAAAGGAATGGGAAATTATTCTTCATACATAATTTTAATCTTTTCTGAGACACATTAAGCAACTACTGAAGTGATTAAGCACTTGGAACAGGCTGTATTTACACATGTTGCAAACTTTCCTGTAACGCACATTTCTTAAGAAAAGGTTAAATGGATGTTCTGGAAGCATGGAGATACTTCATTCTACCAGACAGGCTTAAGCTTTACCATCTATTGAAGCCCTGGGTTTCTTTCATTTGGTGAACATCTGAAAATTAGGTTTTTGGTAAAGGAGCTGGAGAGACACGTGGGGAGATGTGACATTAAAAGCTTTGGATGTATGAATCAGGCGTATACCCTACCTGCTCCCACAACCAGTATTTTGGGCTCACAGCTACTGACACAGTGCAGGAGAGATCTGGAGCGGACGTTGAAGTTGAGGAAAGCCACCACGCAGCCCAGCTTGGCCAGTCCGAACCACATGTGGATGAAGTCTGGCTCGTTGCCCATCAGCAGGGCCACGGTGTCGCCTTTTTTCAGGTTCCCATAGTGCAGGAAGACCTGCGCTATCCTGTTGCTCCTCCTGTCCACATCCCGGTAAGTGTGCACCTTCCCTTCATAGATGAGGAACGGCTTGCGGGGCTGCTTCTCAGCCAGCTGCACGAACTTGTCCAGGACGGTGACAACCCTCCCTCGCAGCCGGTACCTCTCCACTCTCAGCCCATACATCAGCACTTTCAGGAGGTACCTCAGGTCAGCCCAGAAGTAGGGGAACAGGAGCTTCTGGATGAGGTGCAAAGAGACAACGCCGGCGGCAGCGCCCGGCACCCAGGAGGGCAGCATCGG
>NW_010126895.1:0-802 GCF_000699245.1 Pterocles gutturalis | reverse complement strand
TACTTTCTGTAATCTCCCATATCCTTAAACAAAGAATGATTTCTGGATTTTAGAAACCATCTCTATACGGGACAGTACATAGACAAATTCTTGTCCCATTGAAAATATGTTTCATCAAAATGAAGCACTGATTAAACATTAAGCTGAAGTGCAAATGAAATATTAAGTGGATTTCTGAAGTCTTGAAAAAAAAAATGGGAAAAAAAAAGAGAACAGTATGCTATCTGTGTCAGAAGAGCAGTATTTCTACTTAGCTATTAAGGTTTCCATCGAATTCAAGTCCTGTTGCCTTGACTGAGAGTGCTCAGGTCACAACAGGTCATTAGGCAAATTCTCTACAGTAAATGCTGCATTTATAAAGCTTCACAATATTTAGGTATAGACAGAAAACCAGAGTCAATCCTGAATGCATCTGTATATGCAGTTAATTCTTGTCATTAAAAGAATGATTATATATCTGAGTGTAAGCAGGTGCATAACTGGGGAGCTTTTACCAAGGAGGGAATGAAACTTCTGCTGTACCAGTGTGCAACAGCAGAAAACAATAAAAAAGTAAAGACAGAAAACATGGGGAAAATATTGCATTACAGTGCTAGAAACAGAGCTCAAAATAGATTTCCATCTTCTGGAAGTTATTAACATTTCAAAATCTGTTTTTTTCTTCTGAAAGAATTCCGGATATACTGAAATAGCATTTTTTAAATGATTATTTGCAATTAATGTTGGGAATAATATCGATTAATCACTAATAGAGAGCAAAACAGTAAACTGAGTGTGCCATAATACGAAAGCTGAAGCAAAT
>NW_010126894.1:599-1184 GCF_000699245.1 Pterocles gutturalis | reverse complement strand
TTGGAGTGCGGCCGTGCCCGGGGGCGGCGGGCCGGGCTAATTGGGGAGCGGTGATTAATGGGCAGCGCCTGGTTCTGACACAGGTGGTGTTTGCGCACATCGCAGCCGCTGCCTTTATGGAGGTTGCTCTTATTGAATTAGAGGGAATGCGCTCGATGCCCCCGCAGCCTGGGGATATCGGAGCCAAAGGGAGCTGGAGAGCCTCCGTCCCCTCCTCCTCCTTCCTCCTGCCCCATTCTTGTTGTTTTCTTTTCAGGCAGAGTTTAGAGACAGGACTTGTTCTTTCAAGCACTTCTCTATCTATTTTTGTTATTTATTTTATTGCCTCCTGGCTCTGCTGCCCCTTTGCAGGCTTGTTCTGTGCTCACCAGGGCGGTTTGTTGGCAGGGAGACTTGCCGCACGCCCCGTCTCCAGCCTAGATGAGATGTTTAATTTATAACCGCTACCTTAATTGAATAATCGGATTTAATCTGGCACTCGCTGCGTGATCCAAACACTCTCCTGAGGGGCTCAGCCAAGAATTCAAAGGGAATGTGTGCCCTGGGCTGTGCTGCCTGGTCCAGGGCCGTGGGGACACGCAGGGG
>NW_010126894.1:0-285 GCF_000699245.1 Pterocles gutturalis | reverse complement strand
GGGATGCACAGGGATGGCGGGCTGGGATGCTCAGGGGATGCGGTGCTGGGATGCTCGGGGGCTGCGGTGCTGGGATGCACAGGGATGCAATGCTGGGGTGCACAGGGGCTGTGGTGCTGGGATGCGCAGGGATGCAGTGCTGGGATGCTCAGGGGATGCGGTGCTGGGATGCCTGCGGTGCTGGGATTCCCAGGGGCTGCGGCGCCGGGATGCTCGGGGGATGCGGTGCTGGGATGCACAGGGGCTGCGGCGCCGAGATGCTCGGGGGATGCGGTGCTGGGATGC
>NW_010126893.1:0-1006 GCF_000699245.1 Pterocles gutturalis | reverse complement strand
TCACCTCTTCTAGTCCTGATCTTGTGCTGTTTCCCCTCTTTTTCACACCCATCAGTGTCTGGTGGTGTTACAGCTCCAATCTATTTATCCTTTATCGGGACTAATTAGTGCCTTAGAAAGAAGGAGGATGCTCACTGCAGAAACAATTTGTGGGTTTAAACAAGAGGAGTCAATAAGAGAGGAATGCTGTCAGAGTATACCCTAGAGCTTTCTAATGTTCTCAGGTGGAGTAATCTGTTTTGTTGGTTTTTTTTCCTTGCTCTCACTTCCCCCTGATAATCTCGTGTTTTGTTTTTTTTTCTGTCTCCCTTTTGTGTTCATACATGGCATGTTTCATGTTAACCTCTTCCTATATTGTAAGGGCATAAAGAACTGATGCTGCTGTTGCCTTTGTCATTTCCAGAGCTCTGCTTCTCCATGTGTGTAGTTCCCTGTTTGAGGAATCTCTTGATTCCAGCACTCTCCTTTGCTGTGTTTGGATCGATAAGGCTGTCCTGGTCCTAATAGCAGTGGGCTGAATGCTGCGTCTGATGCTTTTCCGTTGTTCTTCCCATTCATTAGCTGCCTAGAATAGAACTGCATGGCCTGATAAAACATGCTGCTCAGTTCTCCCACCTCTCTGGCTGCTAAGCAGGGCCACAGATGCTGAGTTCTAAGCTTTTCTTGCTAATACTGCATGCTGTAAAGGAATGAAATGTGCGACTTGATTTCATCCGTTATGGGACTGGCCTGGTCTGGGTGAAGTACGATGCTAGAAGACTTTACATGGCAGTGAGCTCTTGGAATAGTGCCATGGTTACACCTGGATATCGTTCAGGCTTCCCTGAGCTGCTAAGGGTTAATCTGAGAAATGTGTAGTAGCCCAAGATGCCTGTAAAACCAAAGCATCTGTCTTTGGCATCTGGCTGTGCATGTTTGCTAGTTTTCTACTCGGTGTGAGAAATTAGGTACTAGAGTTGGGAATATCCTTGTGTAAAAGGAGTGCTGTAGTTAAGACTTTTACTTT
>NW_010126892.1:0-7020 GCF_000699245.1 Pterocles gutturalis | reverse complement strand
AGTTGAGTTTTGGGGAGGGATTGAGCAGTGAGGGGCAGTTGTTTTTCGGAGCGATCGTTCCGGAGGCGCAGTCGGGGAAAGCCCCGGTCTGAGCCTGCCAAGTCCAGCGCCCCAGCCCCGTCCTGCCCGGAGTCTGCTGGTGAGCGACATGGGGAGCACGGGGCTGCTCGCTGTGTCCAGGAAACTGACAGCAGTAGGCAGGGTGCTCACAGTGTCCAGCACACCTCTGTAGGGCTGCCAGGACCGGGTCTTCCACGGAGCTCGACCAGCAACTAAGTTCTGGTAGTAGTCTCTCTTTCAAGCCCATGACAGTTTGAGAAGATGGTCTTGCATATTTAACCACAACAAACAGCTCCTATGAGGGCACGCTCTGCTTCTTCTGTGTGACAGCCTGTGCAGAGCAACCCCACAGAGAGGCACATGGACATGAGTCCCACAGGCAGCGTGGGTCACCCGAGACCTGTAACTCTCCTGCTGGATACCTGAGGGCAGCAGAAAAAGGAGTGGGAAGCTAAACCTCCTCAGGACAAATAACTAAACTTGCTTGATCCTCTGGAGAGACTTTCTCTGCTCACTCTCCAAGCATAGGCAAGAAAACCTTTATCAGGAGAAAGGAACAAACTTGAGAAGACCAAAACTGAAAAGAAATGCAAGAACAGAATGCACGCAGAAGAAGAATACCACGCAGCCTCATGAAGGCTGGCAGCCAGCCAGCTAGCTCCTTCCCCACCTGGACTGGAGGAAACGGTCCTTCAGCCACAGGATCCGACTCCTGCCGCCTGCTCCCAGCAAGCAACATTGGAGTCCTCCCCTTACTGGAAGCAGTTCAACGGTTGTCAGGTTCTTTCTGGAGGACCCACGCCATCATTTACTTAGTGTTTCAGCATTATTAGGCTGCAGCTAACTGATAGCTTCATAGGTGAGTTCAGATCTGTTGCTGTTTTGTCCGTGAAGACTACAGCCACTACATTTTTCAAGCTGAAAAGCAAAACACACAAACCCAAATCCTGTTTTGTGTCCAGACCTGTGCTTTTATTTATGTAGGGAGTGGAAGATGCCTAAGGACAGACTAGCTGAGCTCCAGTGCAAATCTTGAATCTCCCCTGTCTCAGATGAAATCCCTGTAAGACTACTGATTCCACGGGGCCTAAGCATCTTTTGACCTGAAAAACCACCAGCTCCACAGTCTCCCCCAAATTATCACAGACAACTCTTAAAATTCCTTAGAAAAAGACCAGCTATTTTGAGAAAGCTCTCAAACACAACACAGGAGTTATTTTCTCCTCATGCTGCATTTTCTTCTCAAACCCTCATGAAAAGTTGTGCTGTCCGCCCAGGCTTCCCGGAGCCTGTGCAGGTAAGTATTCCATGGCAGCATTTTCTAGTTTCATCAACAGAGGGAGTAGACAGTTCTTTCCTTTGTGGCATTATTTAATGTTCATAAAGAGAAACAGCACACTAGCCCATTCACTTTCAAAGGGAGGTGTTCTGGTTTTATGTAATGTTTCCAAATGGGATTTTTTCTCCATTTTTTTGTTCTGAGAAGGAACTTTTCCCCCTTATTGTAATAAACTGTTCTATTGCCCAATTCCAAAGCTTGCTAGTTCTTCCACAGCTAAGGTTCCAGCTGTTTCTGTTTAAACCTTCATTTTTGCCTTCTCATTAATGCCTTCAATAAGGTCTCATACTTAAGTCTAAAAAGAAGGTCTGAAGCATAAAACAATGATCAGGGTTTGTTTCTGCACTTCTGTGCCCGCGGTAGCAATTTGGTTGAGAGACACATCTGCAGTGCAGCCATACGGACACATGGCTCCAAGTATTCACTTGGTTTTGTCCCCTACAAATGTAGCATGGGAACATAAAGGGACAGGAATACATGGGGGGAAAGGCAGAGACGGAAATTCAGAGCTGTAAGGAGCTCATCACATGAGGAGCAGAGAGGACAATCATGCCTGCCTCCAAAATCGACGGGAAGCAATTCCTGCCATTCTCAGTACAGTGCGTTGCCCATTTTGAAGAGCTGATACTCTTGGGCACAGCCAGCCACAACCTCCAAGTGCAGACTCAGATCCTACCTGTGAAAGGAGACAGAAACAATCAGATAAGTGCGATGTTCCAAGCATACTTCAGCTCATGAGTAACTACTCAAAGTGGGAGGAAAGCATTCTTATTTCTACTTACCTCAGCCCTGGTATTACTATTGCCCAGCTGTTTTTCTCCATGAGAGCCCTCATGAAAAGCTGGAGTATAGTTTTCACTAGACAGAGACCTGGGAAATCACAGCTGCAATTCAGTGAGTAAATACAGTGTGCATAAAGAGATACTTCATGTAGGCAACTTCACTACCTGTCTTAGCTGCTGTCTGTATCTTTTGGGAGCAACAGTGATTTAAGCACTTACTGATTATTATTTGAGGTGCTGTTTATTATCACTATGAATTGCATTATTGTGTGACCTGGTAGCACCACCCATGCAGCTTGGCTCCAGGGCTCCAGCCACAAGGTATCGTCTGTGCAGCCATATATGCAGAGGAGTAGTGAGACAATACTAGTAGATGTGATATTGGTCATCGGTCCAGTCTGGGTGGAGAATGGCTTGAGAGCAGCCCTGAGGAGAAGGTCTTGGGGGTGTTGGTAGATGCAAAACTGGAAGAGGGCAGATTTAGACTAGATATTAGGAAGAAATTCCTTACTGTGAGAGTGGTGAGGCACTGGAACAGGTTGCCCAGGGAAGTTGTGGCTGCCCCATCCCTGGAGGTGTTCAAGGCCAGGCTGGATGAGGCTTTGAGCAACCTGGGCTAGTGGAGGGTGTCCCTGCCCATGGCAGGGGGGTTGGAACTAGATGATCTCTAAGGTCCTTTCCAACCCAAATGATTCTATGATTCTATGATCCTTCTCTTCCAAAGCAAAGCTGTTTGTGTGACTGCTGCCTGTAAGGTTGGAATAGCAGGAATTGGGCAGTTCTTCCTGGACCTGCAGGAAGCAATATAGACAGTGGCTGTGCTGACTTGGAGCCAGAAAGGGTTTCCTAACAGTTTGCATGGTCATATTTTTTTACAGTGAAAGCTTATATCCAAGTGAGGATGTTTATTCTTTTTCTCCCTGACTGCCCGTCACAACCTTATGCAGTAGTTGGCTGACATTGCAACGTGAAAGATCCCTTCTCAACTTTTCAAGTCTGCATTTCTGAAACTGAGCAAGAGAGATATGGATCTATAATACAATAAGAATTCAGAAATATTTTGAGGGATGAGTGTGTTTGACAATTATGACTTTTCAGTCATCGGTTTTATTCTGAAATAGTTTTAGTCTTAACACACAGAGGAGGAATATAGAAGCATTCTGTGGGCATACAGGCATGGTGCTTGGGAAGCCAAAGCTCAGCTGCTGGTAAAACTGAGAAAGGATGTTAAGGGCAACAAGAGCAGCATCTACCACCACAGTAGCAGTGAAAGAATAAACAAGGAAGATGTAGTACCTCTGCTGAAAGCAGCAGGTGACTTAGTGGCTTAGTGACAACAGACACAGACAAGGCAGAGGATCTAGAGCACAAGTCTTATGAGGAGCTGCTGAGGGAACTGGGGTTCTTTAGCCTGGAGAAAAGGAGGCTGAATGGAGATCTTATCACTCTCTACAACTACCTGCCAGGAGGTTGTAGTGAGGTGGGTGTTGATCTCTTTTCCCAAGTAACAAGCAATAGGACAAGAGGAAATGGCTTTAAGTTGTTCCCCGGGGAGGTTTATATTGGATGTTAGGAAAAAATTCTTCACTGAAAGGTTGTCAAGCACTGGAACAGGCTGCCTGGGGAAGTGGCTGAGTCACCATCCCTGGAGGCATTTAAAAGATAGATGTAGATGTGGTGCTTAGGGACATGTTTTAGTGGTGGACTTCGCAGTGTTAGGTTAATGGTTGGACTCATTGATCTTAAGGGTGTTTTCCAACCTAAATGATTCTGTAGTTCTACTTAATGCCTTCTTTGTTTTCATCTTCACCCACAAAGTCTCCCAGCTCTTTGTGCCTCAAGGAGAAAATAATCTCAACAGTGGAAAAGGACTGAGCCAAGGATCTTCTCTGGAGGAATCCCAGCCCATGTAAGTCTGGGGAATTAGCTGGGATGCATCTGAGGGTGCTCAGAGAGCTGGCCAGTGTCACTGCAAGCCCACTTCTTATGTTTGAAAGGTCATGGAAATTTGGAGAGGTACCTAATGGCTGAAAAACGCTAAATGTTGCACCTATCTTCAAAAAGAGCAAGAGCAATCCAAGGAACTACAGGCTGATGAGCTTCACTTCGGGGAAATTACAAAAGCGAGTTCTCTTGAAAGCCATTTCTGGGCATATACAGGAGAAGAATGTGACTGGAAAGACCCAGCATGGACTTACCAAGGGTAAATCATGCCTAACCAATCTTATCACCTGCCTTGATCCATGGATGATGGGAGAGCAGTGGACAGGAGGCTTTTGGCAAGGTCTGCCATATCTTTCTTCTTGAGACAATTAGATGAGAGAAAAACTAATTGGATCGTGCTCTACCTGGAAGCTGGTTACAAGTGAAATTCTTCAGAAGACTGTCTTGAGACCTGTCCTGTTTAATAGGAGCCCTGGCAGGGATGAAAGCTAACTGCATCCTGGGCTGCATCAACAGAAGTGTAGTCAATAGACCAAGGGAAGTGATTACAGTTGCTGCCTTTTACACAGCATTCAACAGACCTCATCTGGAACATAGCGGCTAGTTTGGGTGCCTCCCGTTAAGGTGGGCCTTGATGAACTTCAGTAAGGCCATCAAGACAGCTAGGAGCTGGAACATTAGCCCTGTGAGGAGATGCCAGGAAAGCTGGAGTTGTTCAACCTGGGGAAAGGAAACCTATTATCAGCCTTCCAGTACCTGCAAGGACGTTATCAAGGAACTGGAGCCAGGCTCTGTACTGAAGAGCAAAGTGAGTGGATGACAGGCAGTGGTCCTAAACTGAAACGGGGCTGCATCTAAGGAAACCACCCCCCCCCCCCAAAAAAAAAAAAAAAAACCCAAACAAACCACTGAGGATTATTAAGCTCTGGAACAGGGTGTGGAAACCCCATCATTGGTGGTTTTCAAGACCTGACTGGACAAGGCACTGAGCAATCTTGTCTTAGTTTAGTTTTAACCCTGCTTTGAGCAGGAGGTTGGACTAGAGACCTCTTGAGGTTCCCTCCAATCTGAATGACTCTGTGGTTCTAACCAAATATGAATTTTGGATGAAAGTCAAGAAAACCTTAACCTTCAGAAAAATTTCGGAGATTCTGTATAAATGTATAGCACCTGACTTACTGTCAAGCCTGCTGCCTGGGCAAGTTTTGGACAAATTATTGCGTTATTGTTATCTTAACAATGTCTTGTGCTATTAATGCCCCACTAATCTGGAATTAGAAGGAGACACAGGACAGAATTTCAAATCAAAATATTTTAAAGCTCATCATAGTTGTACCTGTTTTGGTAGCATTTTTTTTTTTAATATTTATCAAAATAGGAGTGTATTCATCTCAAGAATTAAGCAAACTATTTTGTTCAGACTTCTAAACAAATCTCTGAAAATAAAGGTGAATTAGAAAATAGGAGTATTTTGTTACTCTTATTTCCTTAGAATTTACCAAGCATAAAAAAAAGTGAAGCCGCTCTTTTGCCTTACTTCTTTTCTTACAGAAGAATTCCTAACATTGTAATTCCTGGGATTTGATTTTTTGGACAAAAAGATTTGTATCTAAACTTCAGCTCTCCCATTTTTTCTGTGAAGGTAGAAGAGCTGTTACATTTTTTTTACAGAATGTTTGTCTAAATTATGGCGGAAGTGATCTACAGGCATTTCAGCACAGCATTCAAAGCTGCTCCTCCAGGGGAGAAAGTGCTACAGAAGCATTTGTGGAAGGAGCTGGGGAGTGGGTGCGTAAGTTAAATCCACACGACGTGCCAGCACCCAGCTTTGGCTCCTGTGGTGTCTGACCTTCACCTGGGTGGTGACCAAGTACTGTGACAACCTGGTGCTGGTTGAGCAGAGGCTACTGTGTGTTTTGGCAGCAGCCTTGGGAAGACCCGTATGGCTGTGCCATAGAAAGTATTTTGACATGACTAGGAGGGAAATTGCCTGTAGGGCTGTGGCTTACAGAAGAGATGGGGAGGCACTCTTTGTCAGGGAGTGTGATGAGAGGACAAGGGGTAACAGTTATAAGTTGAAAGAGGTTAGATTTAGATTAGATATCAGAAATATTTTTTTTCCTGTGGGGGTGGTGAGACACTGGAACAGGTTGCCCAGAGAAGCTGTGGATGCCCCATCCCTGGAGGTGTTCAAGGCCAGGCTGGATGAGGCTTTGAGCAACCTGGTCTAGTGGAGGGTGTCCCTGCCCATGGCAGGGGGGTTGGAACTCGCTGATCTCTAAGGTCCTTTCCAACCCAAACCATTCCAAGATTCTATGATGTCCCATGAAGTCCTCACATTCCCCTGCTTCTTACCTGACATGGGACTCTGCAGGTCAGTCGCTGAGACACTCTGAGGAGTCTTGGCAAGTATTTTCCCAGACTGGCTACTCAGTGCTTAGCTAGGACAGCTGACTCCGGGTGATAGCCCCCTTAAAGCCATTTTGTATGAGGAGAAAAAGATGCTCATTTATACTGAAAGGGAAAAGTGATGGAGTGTCATTACTCCTCCAAACGTTTGCTGTACTGAAGCAATAGTAGCAGCATGAGTGATTGCTACTGTGTACCTACTGTACGGTAGTGTATATATAGTTATGTATATAGTGTGGATATACCTATAGTATGTAGTATAGATATAACTACATATAGTTTTGTATATATAGTGGATATGTATACTGTGTATAGTGTGGGTAGATAGATACACTACATAGTTATATGTTATTTAAAAAAAATAGAGAGAGAGAGAGAGAGAGAGAGAATATATGCTATCTGCTCCCAGCCCAGAATCTGAGTGCCGAACAGCACAAGCTCGGGAGCCACCCCGGGGGCCGCTCAGCCCCTGGCTAAGCGCGGACG
>NW_010126891.1:5272-18045 GCF_000699245.1 Pterocles gutturalis | reverse complement strand
CCCGCCGCCCCCCGGACACCGCTCCCGTGTTAGCCTGGAGCGGTCAGGGACGCCTCTGCTCGCTGGTTTGAACCCCGGCGTGTGGAAAACCTGTAGGAAGAGAGACCGCTGCCGTCTGCAGAGGAGAAGAGTTTAATTTATCCGAGATAACGCCAGGAGTCCGCCTGCGGAGGATCAGAAATCGGATCCTGGTTTGTTGTCATCCCAGCACTTCATCCAGCCGCAGGGCCGTCGCTCCTGCTCTGAGAACGAGCATGTGTTCTTAACCGCTTGCTGTGCGGCAGTTTCTTTCAGTGGAGCCGGCTTATAACACTAGTGTAAGAACTGGAAGATCTCGATTGCAGTACACATTATTGTATATTGTAGCTAAGCTGAGTTTTTTTCTTTGTGACTTCCATAGGTGCAGTACATCTGCTCTGTATTAGACATAGACACAGTGTTTGGGTTTTTTTTGCAAAGGAAAGGACCTAACTTACCGATTTTCACTCCTTTCTTTAAAATCGTGATTATTTTCCCCTCACTTTTTAAAATGGTTAGAAATACGTTGCACAAAACTATGCGGGTTCAAAAGGAATATGTTGTTGTGTAAGTCAGAAAGAATCCGTGCAATGATGTTTTTGCAAACAGCACTGTCAGGCGCTTGGTAACCATGCTGTCTGTAAAACTGGTGAAGAGTGTCATAAGCACTGCACGATTCCCCCCCACCATCGGCTGACAGGAGAACAGAAGGAAATGCCCGTGTTCCTGCACTCTGTCTGGGAGAATAAGATCCTTTGCCAAACAGCACACTTCTACCAGCGAGGAAGCTTTATGAACTACCTTCTTGGTGCTGCTCAGGTAATCTTTTTGCTCCTGAATAAAGTGTTAACTGTCCCATTACAATTATGATAAAACCAATTTCTCAATGAATGTGAGCTTTGGTCTCATTTAAATCATGCTCTCATGGAGACATGTGCTCCTGCAGGTGATGAGAGCATGCTCCTGTGGGAACCTTCTCTCTGTTGGTGCTGGGCTGGACCCAAATTGTGCTGAGAAGCTTTACACTGGAGGCAGAGCCCCCCTCGTGTTCCTGCCTCTTACAGAGTTACTCAAAGAACAGCTTCTGTGCTACCTGCTCATGGTTGTGCCATCACCTCCTCAATAAGGTTCCGCTTAGCTTCTGCAGCCCTTTCATGCTCAGTCTCCTTTACTGTTCTTCTATTCATTATGAGCAGGTTGGTTTTGTTAGGCCCTTTTGGGAAAGCACGGCAAGTCAATAATGTTTATAACTTTTCATGGAACACCGAGCTGGAGCTCCTCTGTGCGCTGATTCTCTTTTGGACCTCTTCCATGCAAACAGTGCTTTCTGCAGGCAAAGCCAGATACAGGCTGGGAGCCTTGAACCCATTCTGCAGCTTTGCTGGGGGATGCTCCTGTCTCCCAGCAAACCTCTTCGTTCCAAACAGTATTGGAGTAACTGCTTTAGGATGTCAGGGGCTCTGCACTGTGGAAGGTAGAATGTGGCATTTCCGTTTAGATTGAAAGGACCCAAATAAATTGTCTCCTGACATGTGCAGTGCTGCAGATTAAAACTGAGCAGAGGATGCCGTTGGGCCGTGCAGCACAGCTGAGAGAGCTGGATCCTCACTAGAACGATCTTGGGGGATGTCTCTGTTGTGTCATGCTACAGATGTCTGTATTTCTTTTGCAATTATAACTCGTACTGTGAGGCAGACGAAGTTCTGAAAGATATCTCAACATATGTCTACCAACAAGCTCACAAGGATAGAGGCTTATTTAAAGGAATAATTTCATAAAATGCTCGTACAAAACCTGTCAGGCTTTTCAAGCCTCCTGTTTATTTAAAATTTCAATCTCTGATTACTTTTGTAAAAAAATTCTTAGAGGTAGCCTTTCAAATAAATGCTGACAGAATTTCAAACAAATGAAGTGGAGTGTGGTTTCTGATACGCAGTGTTACTGATTTACACCACCATTAGTTTTAACTCGGGAATACCGAGCAACAGGCTAATAATAGTAGTGTCTGTCAATGTTTGTTTTTAATTATAAGTAGAGCTACCTGTTAAATGGCTGCATGACCACTAGTCTTGTTTTTAATTCTGCAAATTAGTAGACTTCAAAGTAGTGGAAGCAATTTGGAAATTACTGTTTTAATGTAACTTGCAGCAGGTTCAGCCTTGTCATAAGTAATGACCAAATAAACTAATCTGCCCACGCGTGTGCGTAAATCTCTGCAAGTTCTTGTTGGTACCTGATATGTCAAAAGTAGCAGTATGTGATAGATGGTTAAAATTTGTGCTAATTTTTCTGTATTTTCTTACAAATTTTCTTCCATTGATTCTTTAAACCACAAGCAGTCTCCAGCCACCAGCAGGTATTTAAAAGCTTTGTGGTTTCAGTGATGTGCCGTCACTCACTCCTTCCAATGCACAAAGACTATGAAGGTGCTTATATTCTGCATAACCTGACGTTTTGGAAGATCTTTTAGTGTCATTCAAGTCACTTAATTTTTTTTTTTCCTGATTGAAAAGTAGCCTATTGAAAGATGAGCTTCAAAATGCTGAAAGCTTGTTTCAATTGTCATGGGTATCCAAGGGCAGAAGTGAGTGCTCCGAGACTACAGCTATAGTCTTAAGTGTCTGTAGTGTGGTAAAATTTCCCTGGAAGTCTTAAAATAGCCGTCTTCAGAAAACACTTGAGAACTTGGCTTCTATGACTGTGAAATCACTGGATTTTTGTCTTGTAGATTGTGACAGGCACTTCTCATGATAAAGAGGGAAAATAATTCTATTTGATAAATATGTTCAGTGTTCCTTTGTGGTTACCATGGAAGATTTATTCTGGAACAGGATAAAACAAAACTCTTCAAGAAACTGAGTAATAAAGAATCTAGATTAGAAACAGGCTTCGAGTTCTAGGAAGGGCTACGTTGTGTCACGCGGGTTGAGTACGTGTTGGCCATCACCAGGAAAAAAAAAAAGGTGAAAGGGAGCGTTGACATTTTAAAGCTCCTTGTGTTCTGGAATAGGGATGGAAGTACTGTGCCGAAGGGCAAAGGTTTGTGTAATTGTCCATCAGGAAGACACACGGACAACCAGAGCCTGCTAGAGGCAGAAAAGTCTGCCCGCTGCCTGCGCTTGCTCATCCACCTCCCAGCGGGTGGTAGATGGGAACTGTACTACCCCCTAGTCTCTAAACACCAGCTTCTGCACGCTGGAATGGGAAATGTGTCCTCTTGTTTGCTTTCTGGGCTCTGCACAGTTGGGGTGAAAGGAAACTCGTACAAACGTTGGTTGGAAGGAACCTCTGGAGGTCATGTTGTGCCGTCTCCTGTCAGAGTGGGACCCGTGCCGCTCCTGGATCTGCTCGGGCACGGCTGTGTTCAGCCAAGTCTTGAAAACCTCCAAGGACAGGGATCCCACCACCCTCCTGGGGAGGTTGCTCCAGTGTTGTGCCACTCTCCTACTGCGAACTTTGTGAAGAAACCAAATGTTCCGGCCCTTAACAGAAGGAATTCCAGCGCAAGGCAGTAAAGGGGGTTCTGACACATTCTGCACAGGCCGTTTAATTAGCCTTTCAAGGGGGGGCAGGGGGTGGAGGGGAGGAAGGAATGGCGTAGGTTAGCCTGGAAATATTTTACTTTGAACATTTTTTTAAATACCATAGGATAAATATATTATGGCAGTGCGTACATTTAAGAAAACTTGCACATTTTAACCATAGGAATAAGGCTAAGGGGGTGTCATGCAAATGCCTGTTTAAAATGGTATTCACACTGTGAAGTTTAAATGTGAACAGATGGATTTTTGCCATTGGAATACAGTTATACAGCAAGTATGTTAGAGTAATTCCGAGACACTGTTTCAGACCTTCATTATGGCATGTCTTCATCGTAGTCATGTGAGAAATGTTGGGATATTGTAGTTGGAAAGGGATCCTATTATATATCTTCCAGCCGAAACTTTGCAATATGGCACTTCATATGTTTCCTGTGAAAGACCATGGCAAGCTGAAGTCCGTGTGTGCCAGCTGTAGTAGATTGTGTTCAACTGGAAGTGCTAAATGTTCGCTGAAAATAAATATCTAAAAAATTCTGGTGCAATGCTGACTGGACCTCAGCAAAGGTCACGACTTAGGTGTAAAAAGAAATACTGGACTCCATTGCCAACAATTAAGCTACTTAAGTGAAAGAATAACTTTGTTCACACAGATATTTTTCCTGGTGAGGGGACAGCAAGTCCCTTCTACCTCAGAAAGCAAAGACATTTTAGTAAATCTAAGTCAGATGGAAAAAAAGAAAAAGCTGGAAAACATTTGATTTGTGTGTGTGCAGTTGATTGTGTGGTTAGGGATTACAATACGGTGTCACAAACGTACTGTCCTTGTGCACTCACTGCGTCACACCGTGGTTTAAATCACTCTGCATGGTTTGGGGGCAGGTGGGAGCCAGGACACACTGTCAGCTTACAAACCATGAGGGTCTCTGGTTGAATCACAGAACAAGCCAGGTCGGGAGGGCTGCACAAAATTTCATTGTCAGCAGTTTCTTTGGTGTTGTTCAACTCCTTCTAAACTTTGCCACGTGCTTGGGGATGTGAGATGTAGGGGCTGAATCTCTGGTGCAAAAGCAAATCATCTTACTTCCACACCCTTCATCTTTTCTGTTGTTAAGGAATATCATCCAAAACTAAAAGATGGCATCTATGGTTAATGGCAAACTGATCTAAATTCAATTTCCTAGCGCAATTAAAGTCAGCATTTCCAAACAAAAATATTTCTGTTTTTTCCATACATGTGTGTCTAGATGCACACACAGTTGGTGTGTTCTGCTTTCTGCAATAGAGATGAGATCAATTTTATCCAGATTGAGTCGGAAGATACAAGAAAAATCCATTTCCAAAACATGGAAGCGTTGTGGAAGTTTCTGAAAGGAGAAAACTAAAATTACATCAGCTTTTATTTTTTAAATCTGTGACTGTTCAATTTCTTTCTTTTAGTAATTTTTGTAAAGAATGTCAACAAGTTTAGGGGAGGATTTTTGTTGGGGTTTTTGTTCGCTTTGTGCTTGCTGGTGTCCAGTCACCCCCGTGAATAGATTGCTCTTCATCATGTTTCTGTAAGAGCTGCTCCAGCACCCTGGCAGGAAGCCATTTGCCCCGCTGCTTCTGAGCTGCCAACAGTTGGCTCTGCTGGAGACACAACGTTTCTGGAAATATGTTTGACTTCAGAATTGCTGCTTCCCGCAGTATGTCTTTGTTGCTGCATGGCAACTGAATGTTGGCTTTACATTAGTATAACTGGCAACAGAAAGATTATTTATATTCTTGCCTGCACACAGTAAGCCTTTGTGCTGGTAACTCTCCACAAGCTTCAACAACACTTGCTGATTGTTGCTACTCACTTACTCGTCTCTGTGGATGAATACAACCTAGCTGGTGACAGGACTGTGTTCCGATTGGATCTATCTGCCGGAAATTGGTATTTTTCTGGTTGGAGTACTCAAAGGTGGGTGTTGTTCCACAGCAAGCACAGGTACATAAACGCTTTCTCAGTGTGTGAAGCACGGAGCTCCTTCTCGCCACTGAGCCACCAGTGAGACCATACAAAAGTGCTCATGGGCCACCATCTCCTGCTTACTTTTTTTTTTTTTAATTAATTTAGATCTGTTCTTATTGATACTAGAAAATACCTCATGCTCTAGAAGAGCAATCTGGGAGAAGGCGTAAGCTTGAGAAAGGACTATTGACAAGGAAAAATTAAGTAAGTTTTAGATGTTTAGGGGAGTTATTGAGGTTTGGCAACAGCGAAGGCAAGTTTTTTAGCTTCAAGATAAGGGAAACTGAATCACTTTTTGCCTCTCTGTGTATTGGAGGAAGGTAGGTGAGAGAAGAAAATCCCATTAGTTTTCATTGGCAGGGTGCCAGGAGTAAGAGGAAAGGAAATTATTCGATTTCCTGAAGGGACCTCCTGAAGGGAGGAGGTGAAACTGGAATTCACTTTTGTTGACAGAATTCAGTATGTGAAACTGACTTGTTTCTCAGGTGAGACTGGGGGTTAGGGATGAAAAGGACCATGTAGTTGCTTCCTCCCCCTCCCCAGTTTTCTCCATGAAGGAGTTTCTGAAAAGCTTCTTGTCTTGAATGTTGCAAGCCAGCCCTTGCCTCAGGAAGTTCAGCATCTACCGGGTGCATTTGTGTGTGTACCAGATGTGAGGAGATAAATACAGTACACACATTGTATCTAAATGGTAGATTCAGAAACAAACACGTAGCTGATATGGACCTGGTAGGAGAGCTCACGTGTTTATGATGTGTTGCATACTACTCCAAGATGTTTTCCGTAGGAAGGAAGAGTGGCTGATTGTATTTCCTAGAGAATACTGCCCGCAAAGCCTCAGAGACTTGCTTCATCTGATAACGGAACTTAGTAGTCTAAGGGAAGCAAGATTTGGAAACTTTTACTTGTGTGTGTTGAGGAACCACTCTCCTAATACCCACCTGGACATGCTTTCCCGGTTTAATGTCGATGGTGTGATGAAGTTCTGTTTCTGCTACGAAAGATAATGGAGGAAAACATATAGCATCGTCTAGCTGGGTGTGTGGGGAGTGAGGAGTAGAGATGGGGGATGATGCCATGGGGCAGAGCTCAGTCAGATGGTGGCAGTGCCTTGACTCTTTCAGGCGAAGAATTGCCCTGGGCGATGAATGAGGGACGCTTTGCCTCATCACTGTCTGTGCCTGAGCGTGTGAATCCACTCCGTGCGTATGGATTCAAGGAGGGACTGTGTTTAAATCACCAGCTAACAGGTGCAAAAGCACTGCCTTCGGGGCCGTGATGGGGTGCCTACGAAAAGAATGCTGTCGCTGGTATTTCCTGTGCATTAGGAAGCCGTCTAGAGGAGGGACACGGAAGCTGCTGGGACACGGGGCTTTGGTGACTGCAGTGCTCAGAGAAATATCTCCTCTGAGGTGCAGTGAAGATTTAGAGATGTCATTTGCTTGTTTTAGCTTTTGCTTAGTCAAGATGATTCTCAGAAGGATGTTCCTCTCATGTACTCCCGGTTTCAGATCCTAGCATCTGGAGAAATTGTACTGATGTCAGTGATGGGTTCTTCTGGGTTCTGTGAAGGGAAAGAATTAGCGATGCTCCTTTTGCTGATGGTGAGAAACACTCTGTGAAGTTGGAAAGTGTAATTTTTGTTGGAATGATAAATAATGCCCTGTGAAGGTGTATATTAGTGAGTGTTCCATTTAGTGTGGAACATTAGGTCCACGTGTGTTCATACATATGGCTTTGCAGATATGTGATGTTAGAAGAATATAATAATGCTTTGATTTCCACATGCGTATTAATCACCGATGTAGTCATTCTTCCATTATTTTTTCCCCATGGTATCCTATTTTTCTTAAATTTCTTTTTAAGCTCAGTATGCAGAATAAGAAGCAGCTATTATGTGTCTGATTTTGTGATTGCAAGTTAGTAAACGTACCCAACATTTCTGTACAATGCATTTCATAATTTGCCTGTACTGACTTACCTCTCTTCACACTCTTGATTGTTGATTCCCAATTGTGTTTTTACTTTTGCCCCATTTTCCCACAGACACACAAAACCTGTAAAAATAGACAGAGATTTTAACACATGCTTTACCGTGCTTTTGCAGAGCTGTAAGTTTTGTGTCATTGTGGAGTGGTTTTATGTCATAGTATGCCAGGGAAAAAGCCTTAAATTTGGAAACAAACTCCTGGTGGCAGAGCCACCCTTGCAGTGAAGGCGGCAAAGCTTCTCCGACAGGAGAGTAGCTAATAGACTCTCAGCTTTTTTTGTCTGGGTTTGATTGTTTTTACTAATTGTTGTTTGCAGGCTGTTTGTGTACCAGTGTCAATCCTTATTAAAATTTAGAAGCAAAAATAGTTAGCATAGCTTGAGACCAAGCTACCCTTTCTATCCTTTCCCAAGGTGTTTTTAAGGCAACTATTGTTTGCATTTTTCACATTTGTGCTTTGTGAAGTGTGCATGATAGTTCTTATTGCCTTCTTATGCCTGCCGGTGAGCACTGAGAGACTTGAACCATGGAGTAACTCAGGTTGGAATAAACCGTCAGCAATCACCCCCCTGAAGAACAGCCCCGCTCACCGCAGGACCCACTTGGGCCAACAACGTGGGAGTAGATTTTCAAGGCATTTAGTGACACTGTGGCACCCCTGTGTCGCTGTTTCCCCCCTGTTCACGCCTGTCAGCCCTGTTTGCTAGAGATTTTTTGACTAAAAGAACAATTAACAATTGCTTTAACATGATCTTTAAGAAGAAGAAATAATTTCAGAGAAATACAATATCAAGCCAGTGTTAAATATGAAAGAAGAATGTGTTTTAATTTTTTTTTTCACTATTTCCCTGCTTGCTCTTTCTGAACAAAGTCTATGCTTGATACAGGCATCCATGAAGGAGGGGAATTGACCATAACTTTCAGTGATGCTGGGATTTATCTTTAACTTTGAGTACTGGAGAAAAAAAAAAGAAAAATGGATGAAAGGAAAATGATTATTTATGAGTTATGGCAAAGAAGGAGCTTTCTGCTTTTCTTTTTAATGGACCTAACTTCTTTCTTTCTCCATTTGCCTTGCCATAGTGACACTGAAGAAATTAGAGGAATGAAGAATGATAGGAACACAGAGGGAATTGAGAAAAAGAGAATGTGCTTTTAGAAGCAGAGAAAATGAGAAGTACAGGAGGCATCGAGGAACAGTAATATAATAATGCATTTGTGTTGGCTAACGTGTGATGATTCCTTA
Source organism: Pterocles gutturalis (assembly GCF_000699245.1). Classification (NCBI taxonomy): domain Eukaryota; kingdom Metazoa; phylum Chordata; class Aves; order Pterocliformes; family Pteroclidae; genus Pterocles; species Pterocles gutturalis. The sequence continues at coordinate 9,253 of NW_010126891.1, read as the reverse complement.
AACTTCCAGAGTTAGTTTACGAATTGTAACTGTATCTAGCTGGAAAGTGAGAAATGTGCCCTATCTAAAGAGTACTGAAAGAAAGAAAATGAGATGAAAGAAAAAGAAAAATTACAGCTCTGGTAGTCTGAGCCAACAGATAGAAACTGATATTCTCATTGGAGTTAGAAGATAAACAGTAAGCAGCATCTCTCTAATCCTCTGCTGACTGCATGCCTCCTGCTTTCACCCTTCTGATGCGATGACAAGGTTTGATTCTGGGCAGTGCGATTGTGGAGGGGGACGCGGGGGCTGGCTGGCCCTGCCAGTGTCATTGTCTCACCCACAAAGGGCTCGTTAACCAGAGAGACAAACGCAAAGGCTCTGATCCGATTCACCAGTGGCTGTGGGGCTGGGGCAATCTTCTTTGAAGTGGCTTGTGAGGTGGAACTGCCCTCAACACAAGAAGACTGAGAGTTGGTATGAATGCATAAACAGAACTGAATCGCTCTCCGACTGTCGTGGTCTGGGGGATTTTCTGTCCTCGTGTGCACAGTTCTGCAGTTCCATGGCCGCTGGCAGCATGCGCTCCTGCCCGGAGAGCTGCTGTGGGCTGGCTGCTGCGTGCTGCTGTAGCACGTTCCCCAGGTGCCCCCACTGCGGGTTTGCCCCCGCTGCCATCTCTGATCTTCAGCTTGGCAGGTACTCTGGGCACGCAGAGCTGCTTCAACAAGCATTCACCAGTATCACGGCTTCGACATCGCGAACACTGCCTCTGCTGCTCCAAAGGCAGGGACGCGCTGCCTCAGCTTCCCTGTTCCCCGTGGGGGATTCTGCTGTGAACCCGCTGCGGTTACGCTGCAGTGCAAAAGGGACAGCTGGAGTGACATACACTGCTTTAGCGAGGGGAATTTATACAAGAGTTTTAAATATTAATTTATATAGAGTTTTAAATATTAATCGGGTCGGTTTAGTCTCTGTAACTAACAGCTTTAATGAGGAGACAAATCCCTGTGGGAGAGTGGCTGAAGACTTTATTTCAAGTTAAGAAGAAACAGCCCAGAGCTGTTTGTTTTTTAAAAGCAAACAAACAAACAGAACATTTAGTGGTGAAAGGAAATAATGGGCCATCAGCAACACAAACACAACCAGCCTGTGCTCTTTGGGAAGTGCTGTGTGCCACTGCCGGTGTGAGTCAAAGGAAGGAAACGTCTGAAACCTGGGGAACAGGGACACTTCTGGTGCTGTAACCTCCAAGTGCACTTGGTCTTGGTGAAGGCTTGGAACTAGAAACCAGCGTGTGAGCATATATGTCGTGTGTTTCTCAGAAGGTCTGGTGTATGCAGATGGGCAGGGTGTGAGGGGCCAGCCCCTGTGCACGGAGAGGCAGCTGTGCTCAATTCTGTTCCCACAAAAAGCTGGTAACAAAGAGCTGAGCACGGAAGGTGCCATCTGCTGAAGCAGCACATGGATGTGGGAAAGCTCATGAAGGAAATCTGTGCCATGGTGTCCACGGTCGGGTCCCCACCTCCATCCCAAGCCCATCCATGTGTGGCATCTCTTCCTTGAGTGCAGCGTTACAACTGGATTGCATCTTTGTGTCTGGATTGACTCGGAATGAGGTGTGTATGGAAGCAGTGATGCTGCTGGAGCCAGGCTGCCTCGGTTGCCTTGGGGCTGACCTTCTGTAATGGGGAAAGCATTCCAACAAAAATGTGAGTGTTAATTGCAATTAATGGAATGTGAATGTTCCATTTACATGAAATGTGAAGGAATTACAAAAGGAATAGAGTTGGAGAAAATTTGCTTTCTGATTCATGAAAGCGAGAAGTGATTTCTGTGTCCTGAGGGGTTTTGATCTCCTTGCTGGTGACACTCACAGTAGGTGCTGGCGATCTATGCAGCGCTGCTGATCTTGGTCAGGAAATGAAGCCGGTGCATTTGTCTTCATGCCACGCTGCCTTATTTTCAGGATGATTTCTGTGGTTTGGACGGGAAATGGAAATAAGCTGTAAAGCAGAATGATAATTACGTGTCGGCTTTTGTGGATGGGGGTGGCAGGAATGAGGAGACATTGCCAAGCAAGTAGTAGCTGTAGAAGGAAAGGCAAGAGAAAAACTGTTTTCCAGTAAAAGTCTTAGAGAAATGGTAGCGTTACCAGTAGACAGATGTTTGTGACTGTTCCTAGGAGGGGCACAGGGCATTGCAAGTGAGGTCTCTACATGAGAGCTAAAGTCCCGTTAGACTAGAATGCCCAACAAGAGAAGCCAGGAGCTCAGTGTCCTTCACTGCGCCTCTGGTTTTGACTTTGGACCATGAAAGTAACGAAGGCGCAGATAGCCTCAGCCTCAAGCAAATAAACAAGTTGGAAACATGTGGAAAAATTGCCCATTTCTGACATTGTGGATTTAGCTTTGTGGATTCATCAGGCTTCTGTGTTCCCATTAGACCTTTGACAATGTGCAGACTGAAGCAGATCCTCCACATCAGTGCAACCAGCAGGAAAATGATCATATCCTCCAGCCTACAAAATGAGCATCCCACCAGGAGCACCTACCACGTGCATCCTGGCCTGCATCAGCAATAGTGTGGCTAGCAGGACTAGGGCAGGGATTGTGCCCGTGGTCTCGGCACTGGTGAGGCCGCACCTTGAATCCTGTGTTCAGTTTTGGGCCCCTCACCACAAGAAGGACATTGAGGGGCTGGAGCAGGTCCAGAGAAGGGCAACGAAGCTGGGGAAGGGTCTGGAGCACAGGGCTGACGAGGAGCGGCTGAGGGAGCTGAGGGGGGTTCAGTCTGGAGAAGAGGAGGCTGAGAGGAGACCTTATCATTCTCTACAACTGCCTGAAAGTAGGGTGCAGTGAGGGGGGTGCTGGGCTCTTCTCTAAAGTAACAAGTGATGGGACAAGAGGAAACGGCTTCAAGTTGTGCCAGGGGAGGTTTAGGCTGGATATTAGAAAAAAATTCTTCACTGCAAGAGTGATGAGGCATTGGAACAGGCTGCCCAGGGCAGTGGTGGAGTCACCATCCCTGGAGGGGTTCAAGAAATGTGTCAATGTGGTGCTTAGGGACATGGTTTAGTGAGTTAGGTGATGTTGGGTTGGTCTTGATGATCCTTGAGGTCTTTTCCAACCTTAATGATTCTATGATTCTGTGATATGATTCTCTTGCGGAGGATGCCTCTGCCCGTGTTCTGCAGACTGCTCCTGCTTCCTGTTAGCCTGAACATCCATCGACCTCACTCTCGCTTCTTCCTGAAATGCGGACTGCCAACTGCTCCCTGGGAGGATTAATTGTTTGGAGTGGGAGACAGTTGGGTTTCTCTGTCGGTTTGACAGCAAACACATCGAGTACCTCATATGGAAACGGAAGCGGTGCTGGCTCAGGTCTGCAGCACGGGCTGCTCAGGGAAGGGAAGAGTGTTCCTCCTCACGGGTCTGGCGCACACGGAAACCCGCAGCCTGTGCGCAGACCGACCACCATCCACGCACACGGAATGGCGGAGAAGAGAATGCTCCCGGCACAATCATCATAAATTATGCTCCTGCCCCATAAATGGTGAACCCCTGCCCCATCAGTGTGGATCCCTGCTCCTAATGGCCCGGTCACCGTTCTTCACTCTATCCGGAGCCCAGAGCCAACAGTGAACATTGCCGGCGATGCTCTCACGGGAAAAGGGCTAGCCGCAAAAACCAGTGCTGATTCTAAGCTTTAACCGGCAGTGGAAAACCAGGCGCACCAAGCCCAGGGATCTCGGCATCTTTACCAAATGAACGCTCTGTATGTGGTTCATCACAGTCCCAGAGCCCATAGAGTTGAATGTGGCCAGCGATTTCTCCCTCGGTAAGGCAGCTACAAGCAAAGTCTTTCCTTACCGAACGCTCCGGATGCGGTTCTTAACTGTCCCGGAGCCCATACAGTTGAATGTGGCCAGTGATTGCTCCTGCCGGAAAGCTGCTAGGGGCAAAGTCTAGAGCGCATTCACACCTTCCCCTTGCACTG
>NW_010126891.1:3857-5059 GCF_000699245.1 Pterocles gutturalis | reverse complement strand
TGGTCCGGTCGCCGTTCTTCACTCTATCCGGAGCCCAGCGCCAACAGTGAACATTGTGGGCGATGCTCTCATGGTAAAAGCGCTAGCGGCAAAAGTGAGTGCTGATTCTAAGCTCTAAGCAGCACTTCAAAACCAGGTGCACCAAGCCCAGGGATCTCCGTGTCTTTACCTACATAACACTCCGGAAGCCATTCTTCACTCTCCCTGGAGCCCAGATATTTGAACGCAGCCAGGGATTGCTCCTGCCAGAAAGCTGCTAGGGGAAAGCCTAGAGCCCATTCGCACCTAATGACCACATGCTGTGGTGGCAAGGAAAAAATATGCGAAAACTCTGAGCATTTCAGTATTATTTTTTGATGGTTGAGATAAAAAAAAGAAACACATTTAAGTTGGTGAATGTAAGGTGAAAGGAGATACAAGAGGCTAGTCTGCTTGCAGCAGCAAATGTTCAAGGAATGTGAGGGTGAGGGCAAGACCAAGGCAGAGCTCTGTCTCTAGCATAGAGACCACCGGGGCATCAGGGCAATTGGAAGAAAGGTAGAGGGAGAGGAGCTGACAATAGATTAGGTGGTGATTGGAATGATTGTTGTAACTACTATAGAGAGCAAGGACATTGAAAAACAGAATGTCCTGTGAGGCCGAGGGGGCTCCCAGACCTGGATTTGGGAAAGATCAGATGAATATTACAGAACAGCAATGACAGGAGGAAGGGGACTCAGAAGAATCTTAGGGTACATATAGGCTTTGGACTGCAAAACTGAATCATAAAGGGTCAAATTGTGGGAGAAATAGAAGACAAGGAAATGCCATTTCTAGTGGACACAGGAACCACTGTATAACTTTAGAGTTTCAAACACAAGGACAAATTCCACATTGGGAAAAATATTTTACTGTAATTGATTTAACAGCTGCATTATTTAGTATTCCTATAGCAGAAAACAGGCAGCATCTGTGACATTTCTATGGAAAGGACAACAACTGACATGGATATGCTTGCCCCCTGGGTTCACTGGGCCTCCTATGATATTCTCCCATTTGCTTAAAGATGACTTGAAAGACACTGCATTTCCTGGAGGTTCTGTGCTTGTACAATATGTAGATGATTTGTTTCTTGCCAGCAAGACATACAAAGATTGCTTGAAAGACACTACTTGTCTACGTATCACTTTATCAGAAAAAGGTCACAGTGCATCTCTTTCTAA
>NW_010126891.1:0-3835 GCF_000699245.1 Pterocles gutturalis | reverse complement strand
TTATGATTTATATTAAAAGAAGGACAAAGATTAGTAGACCCAAAACAGGTCCACGTTATTGTAGAAATACCTTGACCGGTAACAAAGAAACAGCTGTGAGGATTTTTATGTGCAGTAAGGTACTGAAAACCCCGGATACTGGGGCTAGGGGAGTTAAGTAAGCCATTGACAGAAGCTACCAAGGCAGAGGAAGTGGAGCCTGTACAGTGGGGTGCAGAGAGAGAAAAGGTTTTCCAAGCTGTAAAGGCACCTTAGCTTCTGCTCTGGCACTGTCATTGTCTGATTACTCTAAGTCCTTTTAGCCATTTGTGCATGAGAACAAAGGAGTAGTCAGTGGAGTTCTGACTGAAAGAACAGGTCCATGCCACCGCTATGTAGCTTATTACTCAACTCAGCTGGATCATGTAGTGGCAGGGAATGATTCCTGTGTTAAAGTGATAGCAGCAACAGCAACTGTCATAGAAAAAAAGCAGACCACTAGTCCTGAGTCACCCAACAAACATGCATGTCCTGCATGAAGCAGAACTGATTCTTAAACAACATGCTACACAAGTGTTATCCCCACAAAGACTGCATTGTTATGAATTAACGACTTTAAATGCAGATAATATTACTTTAAAAAGATGTTTTAATCCAGCAACTTTACTGCCTGTTCCCTCCAATGGTGAGCTGCATCATGATGGTGCTAAGGTAGTGTTTCACTCTGGCGGCCTATGGGAAGATCTGTAAGATCAACCTCCAGAGAAATTGGATCTAACCCTTCTCATTGGCAGATCTTCACATTATGTGAATGTCTCCTCGTTTTGGCTGGGACAGAGTTAACTTTCTTCAGAGTAGCTAGTAAGAGGCTGTGTTTTAGATTTGTGCTGAGAAGCTGATCACATACTGACATTTACAGCTGCTGCCAGGACAGCAAGGACTTTTTAGCTTCTCATGCTGTGCCCGTGTCTGCAGGGGCAGGAGAAGCTGGGAGGGAGCACAGCCCCAGGGACCAGCCCAGGATTACACCTCAGGTTTAGGATTAAGACCCAAATTGGCCAATGGTCTATTCCATATCATACACATCATGACTAAGATATAGATGAGCATCTGTCCAGAAGCTGGCTCTCTCTCTCTGGGTTGCCCCTTGCTCTGGGTCCTCTCCCTCTGTCTCAGGGCCATCTCTCTCTCTCGGTTGGCTCTCAGATGCTAGGACTCTTATCTGTGTGGTGTTTGCTGCTAGCTGGGTTTAAAACCACAACAATATGGAAAATGACACACGGGCTATGCAGTGGTGAGAAACTCAGATGTACTTGAAGCAGAACTTTTACAGTCCTCAGTGAGCATCCAAGGGGCTGAATTAACTGCATTAGGAAGAGCAGCCTGCTGGGGACCTAAATCAGCAGGTAACTATTTATACTGACCCAAAATATGCCTTTTGAGGGTGTGCTTTGCGGTGAGTATGCTATGGAAAGAATGAGGATTCCTTACCTTGGCAGGGGGAAATATTTCTAATGGGACGGAAATCTGTATGCTGTTGGAAGCTATTAAGCTTCCAAAGGAAATTGCTGTAGTACACTCTCCAGCTCATACCAAAGGATCCAGCAAAACTGAAAAGAATAGTGGAATGGCAGATAAAGCACCTAAAAGCTGCTGCCCACCAATCTGAGTACACCCATATGAGTGTACCACCATAACAACTGATCTATGTGAAATCACCCACAGTAAGTTGCTCCCCTCCTTGAGGCACTTCATTTTGGTGTCTACATGGTTTTAGGTCTCTCTATATGAACAGAAGAAAGTCATCATTAACAAGCAAAACCAGGGAGGAGTGGAAATTAAGAGGTTCACCTTCTGTACCAATAGGTACATTCACATTTTGCATAAATCTGATCACCTAGGCTGCATCAACACTCTGGTGGAGAGAGGCAGGTGGTTTTCAGGTACAATCCATCCCATTCTTGGGAAAAGCAATTTTGAAAGTGCTTCTCAGCCTAAAATGTATCAGCTGATCAAAGCCAATTTGACTAGTTGGACAGTTTACTTAACAAGACATAAAACCAGTTTATGATTTGGATCACTAAAACCACAGTGAAAAAAGTCTCATTTCACAAAAAGGACAAAATAACTTCGCATCACTGAGGACAAAGACTCAGGTCTATAGCTGATGTGAAGTTGGTGTAGCTCCAGCAAAGACCAAGTGGCTAAGATTTATGAAGAAGTCATTCCTTGCGTACAAAAGCTCCTTGGGCAGTCCTCGGGTAAACCCACCGTATTCCACTGACAGCTATAGTGCCAAGGACAGGCTTGCTCTACAAGCAAAGGTGAGCTAGTAACTGAGTGTCACAGCAAGGGATGAAGATTGCTACATCACCAGCAAGGAGCCAGGAAGTCAAATCAGCAAACTCAGGGTAAAAATCAGGTCTGGAGATTGTAACCAGCATCACCCAGGAGCCCAGTGATCACTCAGCAAATCTGAGGTGTCGGTTCAGATCCAGCCAAGCCAATGGACAGTGGGCACTGGTGTCAGAAATTAGGAGGTACAACACCTTCCACAAACATGCACAAACCCCAATAAGATCTCAGACAAAGCGTCATCCAGTTCAAGTCATTGTAGCTGCACTGCAGTAAAAAATTTTATAAGGCATAAATGGCAAGGTTTTTGTTGGGGGTGGAAGTAGGGGAGCTACCTTGGTGACCTCTGAAGAAGCAGATCATGAACTGCCCTGTGCTGACGATGGCTGCTTCCAGTCATCTTGCCTCCTTTTAACAAGAGGATTTCGTTGCACTTCTGTGACAACATATTTAGGAAAGAGGAGTAAACATCCAGAAAAGGGAACAGCAAGGTGAGGGCAGTAGGAGGTGCTCCACGAAAGAGCAAGTACACTCCAAAGGGACTGTGGCCTATGAATAAGACCATGCCAGAAAAGGTACTTCCCCAAAGGGACTGTGGGCCATAATGGACCTGTTCGGAAGCAAGGGAAACAAGCAAAGAGGAAGAAGCAGCAGAAGAAAAGTTTAATGAATAAGGAGAGACAAAAGAAATGTCTGTGCACTGAGTGCAACCTCCCATGCCACTGCCACCGCATCAAAGGAAATAACTGCAATCTGTGATGATGAAAAGGGGAGTGAAGACTGGAAAGAAGAGGTGGAAAGAGAGGTGTCAGTGACCTCCTATGCACCTGCAGCAGCTGGAGGCTTGCTAATGACCCATCAGCTACTCAGCAAGAAGTGACCAGCAGTCGCCTTAGGGGGAACCGTGAGGACAAACGGTCACCTCATAGGACTGCATGGACAAGCATCCCCCTGCCCCTTCCCTTCTGGCCACCCCATGGCTGTGCCTTGCCATCCCACCAGCCAAATACTCTCCTCTGATCCCAGCAAAGGTGGCCCTGCTGGCAGGCATGTGGACATTGTGGTGGCATGGGCAGACATGCCCTGGGTGATGCCAAGGCAAGCTGCTGGGGAAGTGGGGCCATTGATGGCATTTCTGGGCCTGCCAGGCCACCACAGCATCCCTACTTCTCCATGGGACAGCTCCATGGAAGGGAAGGGGTTCGGTGTACTTGTCTCCCCATGTCTGACTCAGTGTCACAGGGTGGTGGAGCTCAGCCCATAGAAGCCCAATATGGCCTCATATAGGGCTTCTATGGGCTTCCCCAAGTCCCCACAACAGCTGGGGACATCCAAAATGAAGACACGGAGCAAGGACATCTGGTAGCGGTTGTGATTGGAGGGATCATATAGTACCCAGGCACATTACAGAAGGAATGTCTTGGTGACAGCAGTGATTGGAGGTTATCAGAGTGCCCTACATCAAACTTCCGCTTGGCTGTGGTTTCAGTTCTGCTTTTGC
>NW_010126890.1:0-5060 GCF_000699245.1 Pterocles gutturalis | reverse complement strand
TCTAACATTCTGTGATTCTGTGAAATAACTTCAATGTTTTGACGGGTTTTTACACTTCTGTCACCTGATAACATCAACACCAGCAGCCTACACTGTGCTCTACCTCACTAAATGTAGCCAGGATTAGAGGCAAACTGCGTGTTTATTTCATCTTTATGGGGTTTAGATAAACCTGACATCAGGCTGAAGTGTTGCGTGCATGGCTCTGGGAACAAATGGGAGCTCTCTTCAGGAGTCCAGATCCATCTGCTGGGGCACCAGGAACATGCTGGGTCCAGAAGGCTTTGCTGAGCTGGAGAGGGATCTGAGAGCCTCTGAGTCAAAGCCCACTGCTCAATCTCCTTAAAATCCCACTAGCACCCATACTTCCAAAGTATGCAGCTCCACAGCTGCCTCCATTTCTGCTCAGAGACCCTAAAGCAAAGCTCACAGGGAAGTGAGACCCTGGAAGACAGAGTCCCCAGTGTGCTGTGGCATGTTCAGGGCATGTCAGGCATGAGAGGGCTTGCATGTCTCCATCTCCCAAATAACTTGTTATTTGCAGCATTGGCCTTGGCCACACAAAAACCAGGTTCAAAACCCTGGGCTGCAGCAGGGGTTCAAGCCGCAGCCTCCCATGTGGTGGGAGATGGCCCTGGCTATCGGGAGGCCGTTGGACACTGCAGATGGCTCCCTCTCAGCCTCTCCCCATGGCACTGTTATACTGGGAGGACTAATCTGGTTTCACAGCAAGGGGAGGGAATAGAACACTCGTGGTCATCGCAGCAGGCATATGGTCAATGCTCAGCACCCTGCCTCTGCTGCACCCCTCTGCCACACAACTAAACTGGTAAGGGTGGGAAAATGGCTCTGCTGATGTTCCCAGGCAGGACCCTTCCAGCCCTAACCTCCGGAGAAGGGGAACTACGTCAGCAGTGAAGATCTATCACTCCGCATCCCACAGAGCAAGTGGTGCCCACCTCCCCCATCAGCCCAGACCCTGAGCACTGGGTCACAGCCATCCCCCTAGGGATGAAGGATGGAGCGTGGCAAAGCATGGTCCTCTCCTGGCACGTCTGCACAACAGTGCTGGTGCTGCCCTGCTCAGGAGTAATCTGGGTGATTTACTGACCTTGTACCACTACAAATCATATTGGGATACGTGGTAGAGCTAGCCTAAGCAGTGATGTATCCAGGTGATGCTCAGTCTCCCTCTGCAACTGTTTTTGTGAATAATATTAGGTGTTTTAATGCTTAAGGTGGGGCCAAGAATTCCTCAGTGTGGGAAACATCTGGGATGCTGCAAAAGCCTAATACCTGTGAGGACCTGGCACATACATCTTCCTTGGCCGTGACTTAGAACAAAGCAAATTATTTACACTAAAATTTCAAATTTTCTTTATTTCTTAGTTCTAAAATCTCAATAGCAGAGACCTTTAGTATCAGTTAGTTTATCTCAGGAATCAAATATTATGAGGTATAGTATTAAAAAATGAATGCTCTATGAAAAGGAAGATCTGTATAGATTTCTAACACGATCACAATTTTGGCTATTGTTTTCTATATTGAGACGATGAAAATACTTACAGGTTTCATAAAATTATGCTAGCTTAGGTCACGCTGTTTACTGGACACCCAAATAGCTCTTTCTTATAATCACTAGGCAAATGAGGATTTTGTAATTAATTTTATCCTAGAATTAGAATTTCCTAGAAGTAAAATAATTTATAAACACGACAAATGATAAAGAAATCAATGAGCCTGGAAAGCACATCCTTCTCACACTGAATGTCTCTTGAGATATGTACTTTGGATCTAAAAAGCTGACTCAAAAAAACCCACAGCTCTAGAACTGTCTGCTGTATTTTCATTAATTTGTGTAATTTTCATTCCTTTGTCATTGTTAAATTTATGGTGGAATAAACACATAGCACTATTGAGATGCATGAATATTTAGATGAGGAAATTAGCTAAACACATATGCCCTTCTAGGACAGGGAATATCTGGGTAACTCTGGGCATGAATTAATTTTTGACTAGGTGATACTGCATAGAGCGGACTTGAAGATTCCCTGTACTAGGGGCAAGTTTGGGGGCTGGCCAGTGAAAAATTAACCAAGACACCAAGGGAACCACTGTGAGGTGGCTGACCTCAAAGACTGGTAAATGATAAGCTCTAATGCTAGCTTTAAAACAATCTTTCATAATAGGAAAATTAGCTAAATTATTCTCTGTCAAGAACATAATTAAGAGATTTCTATCTGTAGTAGCAGTATTTGGATAAAACTAGGTCGGACAAAAACAATGTCAGAATATGACTAAACCCCCTGTGAAGTAAAATCTGGACTATCTAGAATAAACTTTCATAAAATAATAGCAAGGATTACCAGCAGAGCAAGCAGATTGACTCTGCCATAAGCAGGCATGTGGGACCATGCTTACAAGATCAAACGAGGATAAGATAATCCCAGGTGAGTGGAAGGTATTTAGTGGATGTCAAAGGCCTGAGGACACTGATGTGTGACAAGTCTTTTGATGAGGAACTAGGTCAGACAAGCTGATGATTTACTCAGCTCCCCAAAACAGAGAAAACAACTTTTACATAAAATTATGGCATAGTTAAAACCTTGAGAATTTTGTTTTGAGGTGATAAACATGCTTTGAGTCAATTTTACAAGTGAAGGGAGAATTGGTTTTGTGTACAGCCTGTGGGCTTTCCCATGGCCAAGGAAGCAGAAGAGAACAGAGGCACACCTCCCCCCTCACAGAGCAGTCGAATCAGCAGGGGAAATGAACAGGAGCTGTCAAGAAACTTGAGTGCTGTTTCTCAGAAATAAACTGTCCTAATTATAAAGCTGCAGCACTCAAAATGGCAGAAGCCAGACAAAAAGCTGGCAGGCTGCAGGAGCCCAGCCGCCCACAGAGACCTGGAGCGGCGGGTAGGTGGGAGCTCCTCCTCAGGCCAGGGAGAAAGGGCAACATTAGCAATTTTGGGCAAGTGAGTTGGAAGGAGGAATTTATGGCAGGTCCTGTTATGGCAGGAAGGCAAGGAAGGATGAGGTCATGCCAGGAGGATGGTGAGGAGTGTAAAGGGGGCAGTGGGGCTGCTCAGGCAATGGGAGGGATGCTCAGGCTAACAGGATGAAGGAGTGCAGGACAGCGAGGAGGAATGCAGCAGGGTCAGATGCAGGCTTTATCTTGAAAAAATTCTGAACTGTGCCCTCAAAAAAGACAAAGACAGAGAAGAAGTAATCTGCTGAGGAGACAGAATATGTATGGTTATATATAAAGTAAGTATGTAGTTATAGACAATAAATATATATATGCATGCTTATAAGTATATTTACAAAATGTGTTGGTATAAATAGTTCTTATCAATAGAAATAAAGTTTTCATTCTGTTTTTCTTTTCCTTCATTACAAGGTATTATTCCCAAGTGTTGCAGTAATGTATTCCTTAATATTGTTCCTATATTAATGGACTTATTGATATATTTATGTCTGTCCCTCACAGTTACTCTGCTTCTGACAGACTGACTAAATATTAGACATGAGAAAATTAATTATTGCATGTCAGACTGTCTTCTAGCTCACTTAGCGGTGCCTCACCATTGAAGAGTGTTTTATTTCATATCAGCGTGGCCCCTCAGTCACAGTGAGAATTTCCTTTCTTTGAGCACGATTAGAGCTCACCAGAACTGCAATGCTACTCTCTTCCCTCAGGGATCTCTGCTGTTTATTTTTTATAGTCTGTAGGAAATGTTATCAAAAGGGAAAATCTAATAGCTTTGGAGGCTACCTGAGGAGACATGGTAAATAACTTAGCATCATCACACGTAGTTCCAGCAGGGCTGGGAGCAGGACAGGTTGGACAAGAGAGCACAGGCATTTCACACAATAAATAGAGTCAGCCTGCTCTGACTCACGCGCCTCTTATTTGTCTGACTTGGAGAGATCCTCTCCCTTCATGCAACCTCCAAGTCGTGAAACAACAGTTGCTAATACTTCTGCTTCTCATTGTGCTCCCTTCTCTCAAAATCTAGACTAAACTTTTTGCTATGATGCTTGAGGTCAGATTCTTGGTCTTGCTCACAGGGAACATCACCTCGTTCCAAAGGAACCGATACTGGCTTCGCTTATGGAGCAGGGCTCTGGCATGTGCATAAATCGCACACAATCCGGTCATTCACAATTCATTGCAAATGAAAAAAGAAAACCATAAATGGGAAGGGAAAGAAATTCAGCAAGTTGTAGCTGCCAGCACGCAGGCTGCAGCACACTGGAAGCACATTTTAAGAGGAGGGGACAGCTAACCTTTCTCATTCGCATGCCTGATGTGGAGGTGATTTTTAATCTCGCGGTACACACAATTTGGCCCCATATACCGGCCACTGGACAACGCCGGTTGCACACCACCCAGCTGCCTGTGCTAACAGTCCCGTGGGAGCTATTTCGCGCCTGACCTGCGTCCAGCCATTTCGCTGCACAGTGCTTGCGCTGGAGGTTTTGTAAGGAGCTGCCTCCATCCAGCTGGCTGGGCTTTGTTTCTGGTGTGTGTGAAGAAGTCATTCGTGTGCTGAAACAGAGCAACCTGGCACCCGCAAGGGTAATGAGTAGCTGATTAGGTATTTGATTAATGGAGAGGAGGAGACAGACCTGCAACCGCCTCTAAGCACAGGTAGCTCTGCGCACAAGCCTGCACCAAGCCAGCCAGTGCCCAAAGCCCGGCAGCCTTGGGCGAAGGGGCCGCTTTTAGAGGGGAGTCCAAGCACTGGGCTGTTTTCTACAGCATGAACTGGCTGCTCTGCACTGGCCTAATTGCTGTGAAAAGTCCTTCCTAATTAGTCCGTGCCGGAGGGATGGTTCAGCATTCCGATTCCTCCCCCGGGGGTACCTGCGGCCTCCCCCGGGCCTGGGCTCCGGCTCCCGCCCCAGTCCGCTTTCCCATGGCCTGAGGGATGTATTTCTGAGGCCTGCACACCTTCCCCGTGTTCCTGGGGAAACACCATCATGATGCCTGAGCGGACCTCATCTGGACGGTGAAGAAGCCCAGAATTTAAAGAAAAATCCTAAAAATGAGTG
>NW_010126889.1:0-2182 GCF_000699245.1 Pterocles gutturalis | reverse complement strand
GTACCAACCCCTGCGGAACACCACTTGTTGTTGAAAGGTATCAATAAGCTACAGTGATGGAAGATGGAAAAGGAGGATTTCGGTGTTAAAGCTGTTCACTTCTCTGTCCTGAAAAGTTAGGCTCTATCTCTGAGGTTCTGCCACTAAAGCAAGTATTGGTAGACTTTCCTGGTTTGATTATACTTTTCACATGGCATAGGCAAGTCTGTGACCAAGGTTCTCATTTGTTAAATAGAAAAGCAGCTTCTTTCTCCATAAGGCTTTTATGAGAACAAGTATATGCTTGAGATTATGACGGACTCAGATACTATGGTGATGTGGGATACAAATACTCAAGACAGACAGCACTATGTAAAAGCCAGGGACAAAAGAGGTGTTCACCTCCATTTGTCTGCTCTCAGAGCTCTCTATTAATTCAGGTCTGAAGCAACAAACTCAGCAAAGGGCAGAGGGGAGAACCACACAGAATATGAACTGACTCATTAACTAACTGTTTTGCACAGCAAAGGAGGGGATTTTAAAAAAAATAGTGACAGACAGTATTAGAACTCCACCTCAGTGAGCCTATGACCCTTGGAAATCAAGGATTCCAAGGTCTGACAAGCCGAGTGCTTAAATTTGCATCTTTAACGATTTCTTTTGCAGGTTATATGTAGGAAGACAGAGAAATGGAGCTTCTGCTCCCTACATTCTACACCCCAGGCACCAAGCTGGCAGCCTATCCCCTTGTGCACAGCCCCACTGACTTCAGAATAGCCACGCAAAGTACAGCAAATAACTCAGTGTCCACTCGTCAGTGTCTGTATGAAAAGTGTAACAGGTGACGAAGCCTTGCTGCAAAATTTGTGGCTAATCCTGCAAGTGCTGAAGTTTAGGGATAACTTTACTCATGAGCAGACTCAGTTCAGTGAACTGTATAATCACAGTGTGAAACACAGTCAAGCACACCCCAAGGTACTAAATGAAGAAGTCAAAGTTTTCAGGACCAGGAATTTATTCTGAAATTTTACTCACATTTACCCCACCTATGTTTTCTCTTGACCTATTTGTAGCACCAAACAATGCAAAAGTAATGCAGGGAAGTGGCAAAAAATTGAATAAGGCATGCTTCAGAGGTTTTCTTGGTGTTCGCATCTCATATATGATACTCATCAGGACATAGCTCCTGCCGGTAAGCGTATGCTGAGCAGATGTACATCAGCAGTTTGTGAATGCGTATTAAGGTACAATAGATCATGCCTTAACAGCCACACCATTCCAGTCAGGATGAATCCTTTCCCCGTCACTGAAATTATTTGTACACACTTTTGCTTAATTCTCCCTGAGAATCCACAATGTTTGCTTCCAACAAACATTACAATTACACCATATACAGATACACTCCATAAAAATTAAGTACTTACACCACTTACTAGACTAGCTGGGGAATGGAGGGTCTGTTTTCCCCAAAAATTGTTCACACTCAAAAAAAAAAAAAAGCCCACATTGTCAAGAAAATCTCCCAGTATGACATTTCAGCCACCTCTACCATCTCCATTAACTCAGCAAGATTTTCTTATCAGATGCATTAACTCTCTTTACAGTTGTATTAAGCATTTCCACAGCAACCTCAGTCAGCCAGTGCTGGACTGGCATAGCCCAAAGCACCCACTTGCCCACCCAGCCCTGCATCCGCAAGCGCTGGCTGCAGCAGTGAACACTTCTGCAGAATACAGAAAATGCTTTCACTCGGCACATTTCCCTTCACTCAAAACAACCACAATGTTCCTGCTGCCCACCTATGAGCCTCAACGGCTTAAACCCATAAACTGTTTTCCCACACTCTGTTGGGCATGTTGATTCAGGTTCCGCTCCAGCAGCCAACCGGGCAACAGGTCTACCAACAGGGTGGGCTGAGGGCTGCCTCCACACCTGTCCCCTCAGCACAACCCCAGGGCCAAGGCAAGCTGCCGGGGCCCCTTCCCACCATTTACCTGGAGCAGGTGGTGGGCCGCACGGTAGCCGAGGCGTGGGCCACCCTGTACGCCGGGCGGTTTTTTTTCGCCCTGTGCCGTAGCCATGCCAGGCCACCACGTAGGGGTTGTCCATGGTCAGCCAGTAGCGCACCTGCCCTCCAAAATGCTGGAAGCAGAGCTCGGCGTAGTCGCGGAAGAGCTGGGGCAGGACGGGGCTGGCCCAGCCT